>NC_051449.1:26922002-26934441 GCF_001649575.2 Kryptolebias marmoratus
AGATATCGGCCTATCACAGATACATATGTATATTTCATTCTGTTCTTCATTTATATACCATATATATATGATTATATATGTTTGTGCTTGCGTCTGTGTGTGTTGAGAACTGTAAGAACAAATAATCCTTCATTAGCACCCTCAATAAAATGATTAGCACCCCCTTAGCACCTGCAGAAAAAAATATCTGGAGCCGCCTCTGGTGGTCCACTATATCAAAAGCAGCAGTTAGGTCAAGCAGGACAAGAACCACGTTTGCTGGAATTATTTGCTGTAGGGATGTCATTAAAGACCCTTACAAAACAGATTCTGTGCTGTGCTGAATTTTAAATGAGATTGGTTAACCTCTATGATATAATGCTTATCCAGAGAAGACATGATCTGGGAATAGACAACTTTCTCCAAGGTTTTAGAAGTAAAAGATGGCTTGAAGATGGGCCTATAATTAGCCAAATCAGTTTGGTAAAGGCCAGGTTTTTAAGCAGGGGCTGCAGCACCCAATAGAGCTGGTCAGCTACTAACTCACTCAGGTTAATGATCTGAGTCCTCACACTGAATCAGGACTCATGAGTTGGAGGTCTCTATTAATTCAGATCCTATAGGTCCTCTTGGCAGACTGCCGCTAAGTCTGTTAGATAGCGGACCCCCTGAAAAAACAGTTGAATCACTACAAATGCTGAGGATTCAGATGAGTTGGGTTGCTAATTGAGATTGAATATTCACTGGAAAAACAGCTGAATCCCGAGAAATGCTGCAGAATCAGATAAGTCAAGTTGCTGATTCAGGTTAAAAACTCAACATAAAAACAGCGATCTCAGACAATTCTTACATAAATGTTTACATGTTTTAAATATATAACATACACCTAACATAAGTTATCATTGTGATTAACTTTTATTTGATTTTCACATTTTACGTTTTTGCTTCATTTGTTTTGTTCCATTAATTGTAAGTTGTTTGTTCGTTTATTGGTGTGTGGAATTGTAAGGAAAAAAAATCTAAATAATGCAAACGTGGATTGTTAATATCCACCACCATTGTTTTCTTTTTTCTTTTTGCAGCGTGGCCGACGTGATTTTTATTACTCACTTTAGTGAGTGACTCAGATTAACCTGAGTCATCACACCATGCTTAAAATTTATGGTAACAACACCTGAAGATAGACAGCTGTTAATAACAGCAAGAATCACCTGCTTTAGGCTGACTTCCCCACCTCTTTAAAAAAAAAGTATGGGTGTGTGTGTGGGTGGGGGAGCAGGATCATGAGGGGACCTGTTGGCTTAATGTGGCCAACTGCATCCCCTAAAATGGTCCAAAACTTGTTAAACACCGGGCAGAGGACCAAGCAGGAGGGGTCAGAATCAGTGGTTGAGGTGAGAGCTCTTGTGGTAGCAACCTTATCAATGAAAAAAGTGCAGGAAGTTATTACACAGTTTAGAAGATGCTTCCAGACATATGGTCAATGGTTTTGATTAACACACTTTGGTTGTTATGATTGGGCACAATAATGTTTGACAACTGTTTTCTTTTAGCTTCTTTGACACTGTTCTGCTAATGATGCAAGCAGTCCTTTAGGATGTGAAATGCAGCTTACAACTTATCCTTTTTCCATTTTCATTCAATTTTGAGGCACTCCCATCTGGCTATGCGAGTTCTTTCATTAAACCCAGGCTCAAGTTTAGTTTTAGGCTGCACAGTTTTTAATTACGCTACAGAGTCCAAACTGATTTGGCAGGAGGAGTGAAACCAGGAGCTAGCTGGTCTATATAAGCAGCTGCGTCAAAAGAGACACAGATCTGTTCAAACGCAGCAGCAAACTGACTAGCAGTGGGAGCATTAAAAACTCGACAGCACCAAGCAGGAGCACAAACTTTACTGCAGCAGGGGAGAAACCAAGATAAAAAAAGTCATATGATCAGAAACCACATTATCATTGA
The DNA here is from genome assembly GCF_001649575.2 of Kryptolebias marmoratus. Classification (NCBI taxonomy): domain Eukaryota; kingdom Metazoa; phylum Chordata; class Actinopteri; order Cyprinodontiformes; family Rivulidae; genus Kryptolebias; species Kryptolebias marmoratus. Next base: position 26,923,940 of record NC_051449.1, read on the forward strand.
TCTCTAGTTTAGAAAAAGACAACCCATGATATAAAACAAGGTCTAATGTGTGTCTGTGTGTGGGACCAATCATCCACTGCACCAGCAAAAGAGGGTCAGTGAGGCTGACCTCACTGTCTCTGGACAAAATTCTCTGGACAGCACACATCAGAGGTGACAAATCTGATAAACTGTCAAAATGGGTAGTGAGCGAGAGGAACCCAGAGCGCAGACTCATCACTTAAAAGAAACAAAAATTTATTCTTTAAATAAACTAACACAAACAAAAGGCTGACATGGCAGCAGAAAACATTCAAAAACCAAATCCAAAATAACGGCAAAGCGAGGCAAGGTACTAGGAACAAATGATGTGGAGCAAAGCGCAAACAACAACTATCAACATTCAACATCAACAATGAACTGGCGGGGAGGTGGAGAAAATGACCAGATTTTAAAGCAGAGGGAAATCATGGGAAGTGGGCACAGGTGAGTGATTACAATTAGACAGGTGGAGATGGGTGTGGCAGAAACCAGGAGTAGACTGAGGGGAAAGAGGGGATAATGATAAACAAAGACAATGAGGACAGAACCAAGAGACAGAGACAATACAAAGACAGAACATGAGAACAAAAACCAAAAGTATAAAATAAAACTCAAAGGAAAAAACAAAACCCAAGAAAGCAGGAAAAACAAGAACCCAAAACTAAAACCAAGAACAAACTCAAAAAATACTAGAAATCATGACATAAACCCGATTTTTTTAAAATCTGACCCATGTCACTTTAATATCTGGTACTAAATCGAATACAAATCAGTTGTTTTTCAAAGTGACCGCAGTCCTAATAGTCATTTTCTTTACCTGCTTTTTTTCAGAAAGTAAAAAGCAGGTAAAGAAAATAAATAGATGAATGGATGATTCTAGGTGTGGTGCTCCCACAACACACCAACAGGCCTACTGTGGTGGATTTTCTGAAGTAATGGTGGACTTCAATAATTAGAGAATTGTCTGTTGTGGCATTTATTTAAAAAAGGCCAGAGCAAGGACACAAGTTCAAACAGAGTATAAAAAAACTGATGAAGTTGTGACAATATCATACACAAAACAAAGAGCATATATTAGCCTTACAGCTGGTGATCTGTGCAGAGCTGAACCGATGAGTCAATCAGCTTCCAGGAAGCAGGGCATGGCTTCATGACCCAAAGTTGTTGGATTACCTAGAAATGGTAATGAGATCTATCATCTAATGGAGCAGTCTTATCTTCATGTAAGCATGAGCCATTTATATCCAGAAGTATGAAATGTCCTTTGAATAACAATGATATGATATAGAAATCAGGAACTATCAATGTTAATCAAATGTTATTATGGACTTAGTAAAAAAATAATTTTAATCTACATTACACTTATAAAATAAACTGTTACAATCACATCATGGATCTCTGAGACTAACAAATTGGCTTGATTCACTTTTGAATTATGGCTTTGTCTTATTTTGTGTGTTTTGCTTTTTCCCACATTGCATAAATGTCATGAACTGTTAACATACACAGCCTAGCCAAAAAAAAAGTTGCCACAAAAAAAAAGAGGTTACACACTAATGTTTCGCTGGACCCCCTTTAGCTTAGATTACGGCACGCAATCGCTGTTTCGATAAGCTTCAGCAATGTCACAAGATTAATTTCCATCCAGTGTTGCAATAATTTTTCCCCAAGATCTTGCATTGATGATGGTAAAGTCTGACCGCTACGCAAAGCCTTCTTTAGTACATCCCAAAGATTCTCAATGGGGATAAGGTCTGTACTCTGTGGTGGCCAATCCATGTGTGAAAATGATGTCTCATGCTCTCTGAACCACTCTTTCACAATTTGAGCCCGATGAATCCTGTCATTGTTGTCTTGGAATATGCCTGTGCCATCAGGGAAGAAAAAAATCCATTGATGGAATAACCTGGTGTAGGGTCATATGTCAGAGTTTGGATTATTTTTGCATTAACAGCCTAATGCAAGAAATGGACTATTTCACCTAAACTAAACCACCAGTGTTTTGATAAGAAACCCAGAGGCCTCTGTTGATCTTATCAGACCAAAAGGAGCCACATACTAGGAAGTCCCCCTTCCGAGGACCCTACAATAGCCATGAACTAATCACTGTTGTTGACTCTAAAACAAGAGTTACACCCCCTTTTGCAGACCGTTCGACTCCAAAGACAAACAAAGGTGTCAATAGTACTACTTTGGAAGAAATTTACATTCTGAGAAGAGAACAAAAAAGAGACCTGGTTAAACTCAGAAACAGATAATGCCTCCGGTCTACGGACATCAAAGGAATGATCACATTCCTTTAGACCTGGAAAGGAAGTACCACAGCACTATGGTCTCTGCTCAGTATAGTTGGACTTCATTATCAAATGTGTACTTTCTAATCTGTTCAAAACCAGTTTTTGGACTGCAACCCTCATGCTAAAATGTTATATTTGTCCTAACATTGTTTTTCTCCTTTCTACTTACAAAAGTCACACTTTCATCTTTAATATTTTGTCATATGTCATATGAAAACATTATTAACATTATCCTCCCATCAGGTTCCAAGTGTATCAATATATGTGTTTTACAGTGCTAATAACTATGATTCTTTGAGTTCTAAAGGATCAACTTCATGTGAGAAGACTTAATTTACTCACTGATCAAGTCTGTTTCCCCTTTGTGCTAATTAAATTTAATTTTGAGGCAGAAAAGGAATGCAAAGATCTGATCATGTTAGTTTCTCCTTTTTCCTCTGCATAAATGTCAAAACGCCCCTTCGGAGGAGGAGTACTGCTCATTGGCTAAAGGACCATCAAAACTCCCCCCTTCTTTTGAGAACCGTGGCTCTGATTGGACTATGAGCATGCAAAGACCAACCCCCGGCTTTGTTTGAAAAGTCTAGCGCGAAGCTCTCGGGGCTTCTCTTCTCGTCTCTCTCGCCCCGTCTCTGCTTCTAAGTCCTTTTCTCCATGCTCCTTCTTCTCTGCCCACTCTGCTCCATTTTGTTTTGTTTGTTTCCCTCGTCCCGTCTATTTTAAATTTTTATCCCTTTTATTTACCATTGCTGACTTCATCACATTTTTTGATTTGAACCAAATTTTTGTTAATAAGTTTTTCAGTTTATTTCGGCGGTCGACATTGATGTTAATTTATTAAGTCAGTTAAATAAGTAATGGTCAGAGTTTTTTTTTATTAAATTCCACTGCATCGCCTTTGTGAGATCGACACTTCACCCCAGCCTAACCATCATACCAGCTTCGAACGGCCATCCCAGAGTCGTTCAGCTGCCTGCCAAAGACGAGCTGCCGACTGTTTGGACCACCGGAACCGGCCGAAGGTTCAACTCAGCTCCCACTGACAGAAAGTGTCCTAGAGACGATATCTCCTGGTCAACTTCCTCCTGCCATGGCCTAAAATGTTCCCGACTGGTACCGAGAGACAGCAGCCAGATGGATCCTTCTCTTGGTAGGATAAGCTCTCTGAACCGTTTGCTGGCTTCTGATAGTGCTCATAGCTGGACTTAGAGTTAGTCTCACTCAGGTGGTCAAATACATAATACTTCACCTGCCTCTCTTCTTACCCTGATGAGCCCATCACTCTGGAACAGGGTAAATCTGGACTCATTAGACCACATGACCTTCTTCCATTGCTCCAGAGTCCAATCTTTATGCTCCCCAGCAAATTAAAGCCTTTTCTTCCAGTTAGCCTCACTGATTAGTGATTTTCTTAAGGATACACTGTCATGGTTTTTGGTAAATATTTGACCCACATGCAATAATTCTCTTGGGAGACAGAAGATAGTAAAGATAGTTTATTACACCAGGGAGAGATGAGTGGAAGCTCGCAGTGCATGTTGGTTGGATTTCAGACAGGGTTCGCAGGATCGGTGAACAGAACGACAAGTTGGTACTGACGTGCTGCTCGACACAGTTTTGAGCCAAATGAAGAGGAAGTATCGTGATGCAGTGTTTTGGTGGCTGTGTCAACACGTCAAATATCACGTGATCACTCCTAAACGAGGCCTCGTTCTTTCTGGTGTCTTGAGCTGCTTGTAATGCGCAACTCGTCATGCGCTAATTGCCCTAAAGGGTCTTGTAGTTATTCTCAAGGCTTTAAAACGAGACTGAATATCCACCCAAACTGTGGGTTTCTGGAAAGGTGGACGTGTTTTTGTACAAATTTTAAATACTGAGATATAGTTAGAGTTGGTTATGTGCATGGATTTGAGTCTGTGAGAGTCTGAGTTTAGACAGTTAGTTTGAGTGATTGTGTGTGATTTTGAGTGCATTTAAAAATATTTCTAAGAATGAATAAATATTTTTGAATGTCACTCAAAGCCTCTTCTTACATGAATGACATCATAGCATAAAGTTATAAGTTCTCAGATAGTATTAAATGAAAATAATAATTTATGGAATAATAATGATATTTACAGTCCAACAGAACAAGGTGTCACTGTTAAAAAAGATCATGTTTATGGTAACATCTTATTTCAGTTTATAAAAACAAAAACACAGGTTTCATTGGAGAACATGAGCTTTAATCAAAATGGTATGAATGAAACAGACTCATGATTTAAATAGTATTCACATCAACTGTAGTACATAAAAACAACCACCAGATGTTGGTATTTTACAGTGTCTCAAGTGCTTCAATACAATAGGCCATTTTCTGAGCAACTGTCTCAAAGTGGTTCAGTGATTCAGGAAGCCTCAGTTTTCACCATTACTACTAGATGGTTGAGCCAGCCGTGGGAATTAATCCGAGAATCCAACAGAGGATGGTGAAAGCACGAGATAACTGAAGTTTGAGGTGACTGAGATCAAGCGGCAACAGGAGGGTGACCTTGGTGAGAAAACACAGACGTTAAAAGGCTGCAGAGTCAGGCTTCACAAGAATAATCTCGTTTTACCAGGATACACAGGGAACAGCTCTGAGTACCATGTGAGGCAAACACTCAGGCACAGAAGGACTGGTAACCAGCTCCTCTTATCCTGCTGCTGATGATCCCTGATGAGACGCAGGTGAGAGCAATAAGCCCCAGACTGTCCTTCAGAGTGGCTCCATGACTCACCCTAGTGGAAGAAAACAAAAACCCAAACCCCAGCCTCGTAACATACACAGACGTTGAGTCCCAATCTCTTGAGTTTCCTTCGCATTGTGCTTGTGAAAATGCTCTTTCACTGTTAAATGTAGCCCGGAGTTCTACTGGTGTTTTTCTTCGATTTGATTTCACCAAACATTTTTTTTGTCCTGTTGTGGCATTTCAGGCATACCATATAGAGAAGATGGCTGCCTACATGTGCCAGAACAGATTTGCTCTACAATAAGGGTATCTCAAGATGAGAATCCCAATTGCATGAATTATTTTATTGAATCATAACTGAATCTGATTCTAGCATTAGAATAGGGAGACCACATTGTTGTAATAGCAACCTGTGCAATCGGTGCGCAAAAGGTGTGTATGTAGGGGGGTGGGGGGAAAGGGTATGTGTAGCAAAGACACAGAGAGACTGACTGCATATATATATATATATACACGTACACATGCATAGATACATACACATGTGAAAATACATTAAAAATGCAAAAAGTCTAAAATAATAATAAAAATGACAAAATATAATAATAAATAAAGACAATCATTGAATAAAACTACTCCTATAACATAAAAACAGACAAATTACCTCGTTGGCTGAGTACCAAGTAAGGAATTAGGAAGAGACTTTTTCTTCTTGTTTCCTTAAACTTTAGTGTCCATGCTTTCTTCCCTTTACTTGAGATTGCTTCTTCTCTTTACTTGAGATTGCTTCTTCTTGACCTATATCTACTCAGCGCAAGGTTACTCTGACACCACAGCTCCCTCTAGTGGCGCTTCACAAAATCCACATAAAACACAAAAACAGAAATAGAAATGTGGCAGTTACAGAAGGTTAATGAAATGCTGGGGGGGAACTGAACACAAGGGAAATACAGAAAATAAACATCACAAACAATAAGTATAACAAGAAGAGAAATAAACCCTTAAACAGAAAAAGAATCACTGAAAAAACACAGATCATGATAGTTACTTGCAATGTGTCACTTTTCTGTTCTAAAAATATACAAAAACTGCACTTGAATAATTTTCATTGAATGACAGTGCAAACTGGTATCCTTCTTGGGCTCTGGCTCTATGGTCCAGCTAAATCTGCATGGACAAACTCTAGAGCAGCTGTACTTACACTTTTTAAATAATACAACATGTTGTTCTCATGGATGGAGCATTTTATGCCATCTCTGTATCTCTTGAAGTCTCCCTGCTTAAAGATCACAATTGCTCCATTAGCAGTAGCTTCATTCGTAGCTTTTTTTCCATTATCAGCCACTTCTTGCATGACCATCGATATACTTTTATCATTGGGAAACTGGAATAAATCTGTGTAAACCTCTGCATTTTTGGGGTCCTTGCTCTCCTGTTCAGTTTCTAAAACCACATCCCTTAGTCCTTTCCAAATGTCCTTTATAACACAACATATAAAACTTATACCTTCATAACTGAGAGAACATATGTTAACAGCACCCAAATGGTACTATATGAACAACATATCAATAATAAAATTATTTAAAATACAGATAGGTATGTTAAATAGTAAAATAATTAAAAATAAATACTTCCAATAAACAAATACATAATCTTGATGTTTGAAACACAGATTGATACAGCAACAAAGAAATTTCCAAATCAATTTAAAATATACATTGGAAACTTTAAAGGCCAAAGGTCATCTGCCTGATAGTAGTAACTTTTCCTCAGCATACAGATTATAGGATGGATTTGTGTGGGTATTTTTATTATTATTTTGTTTTTTTTGCATGCCTGAGAACACAATAAGAGATTTAAGATTAGTGTTATCATATTTATTTTGACAGATTTCACTTAGGCTAGGCAGGTTGACTTGCAGTTTTAAAGAAATCAAAAAGTTTCCAGACCATGCAGTCATCCTATCTTTGATTAAACTTTCAAATAGAGCCTGATTGCACAAAATCATTATTATTTGGTCAGCTCCAAACAGATAAAGACTTCTCAGAAAACACATTTTCTGAAGGAGTTGAGAGCAAATCCATTCAGCATGGGTTTTCTAAGATAAAGTACTGTCCATGTGCACTCCAGCATACTTGTAAGACTGAACTTGATTGATTGTCTGGTCATTTACAGTCCCGTGTCAATGGTCACCAATCTTATTTGAATCAAATATAAGATCCTTCAATTTTTTTTTTTTTACATTTAGAATTGGTTAATTTTGGAATCTCATCATGTGACAAATTGTCTTACTTCTAAAAAATAAATGTTTATACATTAAATTTACTGAACAAAATCTAATGAGGAAATACAGATTTAGGAAAACAAAGACCACAGAAAATCAAAACATTGAGAAAAATAAAGAAAAGGTGACCAGAAAAAAGGATGAAGCCACTACACATGCTGACATAGATGCCCTGAAAACTATAACTGCAATCTATATTGAAATAACTGCAAGATACAGTAACATGAAAAAGCCACAATCTATGAAACAAACAGGATATGAAGGAAGTTTTTGGAAATTTCAAGGAAGCAGTAAACAAGAAGTTGAATACAATTTCAAGACGTTTTGAACCCAGATAATTACAATAGTCCAATAATTACATTTTCCTCTAAATATCAGTGGTGACTCTGCAGCCAGTTTGCGACACAACAGTAAGTAAGGTTTTCTGAAAAGGCTTTCTTCGCTTGAGGCATGCATGCCAGGCATGTGCAGTTATCTTTTTCATGGGGCCACATGAGAAACAGAAAATATTGTGGAGCACTGGGCCAAAAGGCTGAATTAAATTCTGCACAATATTAGTTGTAGTTCTTTATAAAAGCAGTAATGGCATTGTTTTGACAAGCTGGTAAAACTAGTAAGACTATATATTATGCTTAAGCAATGGAAAAGTGAGGTTGCATTACAAAAAATGTTATTCAATCAAATTTCCAAAAACAATGGGTAACAAAATGTGTACTTTTTATCATTTGTGACTCATTATAATAGTAATTCTTTATTTATTTATTTATTTATTTTTTGGACAGTTTTTACTGGATATTTTTCTTTCTGTTATACACAACAGAACAGACAAATATCTACAACAGATAACAGTCACAATTTTATAGAAATATTAATCAAAATTACAGGTATGAGACAGCAGTCAGGTTTACACCCAAGTAGTTTTTGAGCAGCATACATAATTTGACAGGACAAACCGCTCTAATTGTTTTCAAGGAATCTGGTCCATTTACCCCGTCTTATTCTGTAGAGTTCTGTGGTGATTTGGCTTTTTCTGGGTTTTGTTTTAGTTCTCTGGTTTGGGTTTTGGTTTTGTTTTCTATTTTTAGTTATCTGGTTTTTGTTTTCTTCTTGGTTCTGTCCTCCTTGTGTTTGTGTTCTCATTTCCACTCTTCCCAGTCATTCATTTGTCTGTTAGCCACGCCCATCTTCACCTGTCCCGAATAAGTAATCATTCCACCTGTTCCCACTCACCTCGTTATCCCCAGTCTTTAAAACCCGGTCATTTCTCTCCATACCTCGCTGGTCCATTGTCTAAGGTTTGCTTGATGTTTGTCTCTCTTGTTTGCTTCGCTCCGTGTTCCTGGTTTTCTGAGTTCTGTTCCATTTATGTATTTTTATTTAGTTCTTATCTGTTTGCTGCCACGTCAGCTTTTTGTTTTTGTTTGTTTTCTTAGTTTAATAAATTAGTTTTTCTTTCTTTAAAATGAGTCTGCATTCTGGGTTCGCCTCCGTCATCTCCACCGTTCCTGACAAGTTCAGCTTGCACCCTCTGCATTAATGTTAACCTCTCAATTTTATGGGTTTTCTCGACCATTTTTAACCAGTCCTCCAGTTTGGGTGAGTCAAGTTAAGGCCATTTTTGAATGAATGCTTTTTTGGCTGCAGTCCTTAGGATTTTTCAGTATATATTTGTATCTGTATGTCCCGCAACCCCTCCGAGAAGAAGAGGGACTGGAGCTTCTATAAAACTGTTGCTTTGGTGTGGTAAAAAAACACATCAAATTTTTCCAACTGAACTCTCGGCAGTAGACTGTTCACATGATATTTAAGCTTTTAGTTCTGTCTCCAATCTTTTTCTAAGTCATAAATTTGTTGTAATGTTTGGATTAGTGATTATTTTCAGTCTGTCAGGGTTTGGGTTCATATTCTGTTTTCTGTATTTTGATTGTTTCGTTTGTTGTCTTAGTTCAGTTCTTGTTCCTCGTGTCTGTTTCCTGCTACATTCACTCCTCCTCAGACAGTCTCTGGTTTTCTTGCCACGCCCATCTCCACCTGCCTACAATTATATTCACTCACCTGTGCCCATCATTATCCTGTCTTTGAAACCTGGTCACTTGGACCTGGGAGTATAGAGTGTGTATGAGGATGTGAGTAGGTGTGTAATTTCTTTTCTTTTATCTTTTTGTCTGTATTTATGTTGGATGAGTGGATATGAGATTGTAGGTGGGAATCTGTGATTGTGTTTTTGTATGGCTGTTTATCTGTCAGGTTGGGTTCTGGGCTGCCATCTCTCCTGGATCATCTTGGGCCCCTTATTAAAATGTGGGGCCAGTGTCCCCCCCTCCATCACACCCCCCACCGGTGGTTGGTGCCTCTGCCCGCCGGTGCGTGGGTGGCTCTTGTCTTGGGTTGGGTGCTGGGGTATGTGCCGGCTCGTCTTGGTGGCTGCTTGCTGGGGCCTGGGTACCCGGGCTTGGTCGGGCCACGGCTGGGGGGTGGTGCGCCCTTGGGGCTCGGGTCTCTCAGTCCATGGCTGGATCTGCTCTGGCGTAGCAGGTTGCCGGTGGGGCCTGTGGGCTCGTCGCTGCGGCCCCCTGGGGCTTCTGCATCGTGGCTGCCGGGGGTCACCTGGAGCTTGCCTCTGCTGCCCTCTTGTGTGGGGTCTGGTTGTCCCTGCGGGGAGCCCCCGGGGCTCCGGGCTTGGGGGGCCTCTGTGTGTCTGTGCATCTGCTCTTCCTTGTGCCGTCCTCATGTCCTGGGGGGGGGATCTGGGTCCCCACACTCACTACCAAATATTCCCAAGGAAAAACCTTATAGATACATATAAATACACATGCATGCATATCTAGATTCGGGTGTCTGTCAGATACACCTTTAGTTGGGCTATGGTTGTCACTAAATACCCTCTTGTAATACCTGGTTATGTGTACTTTCCATTGAAGTATCTGGCATCTTCCATCTTTTTCCTATAGTTGTTCTTTCCATCCCTGATCTGCAACCATGTGGAGGTGAAGGCAAAACTCCAGTTTGTGCAGCAACAAGTTGGTTAAGAAGGAATCCCTGATAGGTAGAACACAAAATGTCTGGGAACAGATTAGAGCTGTTTCTATATGGATGTGGAATCACCAAAGGTGTGTTTGCAGCAAGAGGCATGTGAGAACAAACATAACAATCTGATCTGTTCTGTGCAACGTATTTAGCATACCTGTACCA
>NC_051449.1:26937271-26948895 GCF_001649575.2 Kryptolebias marmoratus
CAAAGGACTCTCTAAGACAGAATAGTTCGGAATGAAATTCCTGCAGTAAGATGTAATACCCAGAAAAGACAACAGCTGTTTTTTCGTCACAGGCCTGGGTATGTTTTGAACTGCAGATACACGCTTAGGTGAAATAGAGCGTCCCTCTGTAGAAATGATTTGACTCAAAAAGGTTACTTTGTTTTGAACAAACTGAAGTTTAGAAAGACTGGCTTTGTGGCCTTCAGCATGAAGATATTTCAGCAGGCCTATTGTGTCTTTCTCACATTGCTCTTTAGTGGGACTACATAAAAGTATGTCATCCACGTACTGCTAGAGAGCAGAACCAGGACTCAGCTTCAGTGAATCCAAGCTGACTTTTAAAGCATCATTGTAAATAGTGGGGCTTTCAAAAAACCCCTGACACAACCGGGTGAAGGTCCACAGTTTCCCTTCAAATTCAAAAGCAAACCAAAATTGACTGTTTGGATGCACAGGAACAGAGAAGAATGCATTCGAAAGATCAACAACTAAAAAAAACTTTGCATCTGAAGGGATCTGAGACATAATAGTGCACGGATTTGGCAATATGGCTGCACGTGGCATGACCGCTTTGTTTACCAACTTAAGATCTTGCACAAATCTCCACTCTTGTTTCTCACCAGGAATACAAGCTTTCTTCACAGGAAATATTGGCGAGCGAACTGGAGAATCATTACACGGAACAATAATGCCAGCTTTCTGCAGAGCATCAAAAACTGGTTTAATGGCTTTAAAAGCTTTAGGTTTGAGGGGATATTGTTTTTGACATGGTTGGTAATTAGATTTAGGGGTAATTACCACTGGTGCACATCCTCTAATTAGACCAACGTCATATTTGTTTTTTGCCCAAAAATCTGTAGGAATTTCAGATAATGCTTTAGGTAGTGAAGACAGATCTGTTTCTGACAAAAAGCATGCTTCAGAATTTGAATTTGTGGTTAGGATCAATTCCAGTTTTCTGACAATGTAATGTTTTTCTGAACACTGATTGTCACTCAGAAAACATCACACTTGGGTCAACTGGTGAAATAATCCAATCAGTTTCATTTTGACATGCATGTACAAATCCCACATCATTCCATTCTGTTGTGATTTTGCCAAAGGAATGTGAGAGTAACTTTGAGGAACACAGAAAAGCTTATTTTGCTCCTCTGTGAGAGTCACACACGCAGCTGCTAAGTTTGTGTTCCAGAACAGGTTAGATACTGACACGTTTTCAGACAAAGTGCAAAACCATTTTTCTTCATACTCAGAATCAGCTTCTGATGAAGCTTTTGAAAGACAGCTTAAGTCATCAGGATGTTTAAAATCTGACAAAGGAGAAACCAAGTTTTTTGTTTCTTCCACAAGTTGCAGGGAAGAATCTGATGTTTGAAGTTTCCATTCATAAACAAAACTCACAGCAGAGGAATCTAATGGCAAGGCTGTTTGAGTCAAGTTTTGTAGGCCAACTTTTACACCCTCCAGTGTTGAGACAAGATAATGCGTAATTTACACATCAGATCTTGTCCCATAAGATTATTGGGGCACATATATGACAGCAAAAAAGAATGTTTAAAAGAGACTCCTTCAGGAGTTTTACACACCATAGGTGTAGTCATTTTCTCTTTTACCACTTGTCCTGATGCAGAAACAGAATAGACATAGTTTCCACTAAGTTTTGGTGACATGAAATTCCTTTTTTTTATTATTGATGATGTTGCTCCTGAATCAACCATAAAAGAAACTTTTTTTTCTCCAAAATTGTTAACTCAAAGGTAGGGAAGGTTTTATATGCATCAGATGTGAACTGTGCATGAGTTTCTTGTTTCTGATCTATTTTCCCCTTTAACCCCTCTGTCTCGTCGTAGTCAGAGAGCAAATCTTCATTGCAAGAAACAGAAGTAATAGAACAATCATTCACACTACAACTGATGAGCTACTCATTGTTATCATTGTTTTCAGGAAGAGAATGATCAGGAGTGTTATTCAGTGTATGACATTCAGCAAGCGTGTCTTCATTGCATTTAGCTGTGGGAACATTTTCACTTAATAAACTCAAATCCACTTGTGCATGTGTGTGTGTGTGTGGTTTACATCACCCTTTGTTGATTGCACTGTCTGAGTTGGTTCACCCTCAGACGCCACACCTAGTCAGTCTGCCATGGCCCTGTTGTTTCGCGGACATTTATTTCTCCAGTGACCCTTTTCTCCACAAAGATAGCACACATCAGCATCCTTGTTTCGGACGTTGTAGCCTCTCCCTCGGCCACGGCATCCACGCCCTCGGCCTCTGTTCTGACTTCTTCCTCTTTTCGGTTAAGCATAATACATTGTAACAGCAACAAGATGTAGTTCTTTTTCTTTCTTCTCTTTTTCCTGCTTTCGTGTGAGATTCCACAAGTTGTTGTGCATGTCTGGCGTATCGTCTCCTGTCTTCCAAACGCGGTTGTTCAGCCCAACCCACGTAGGAGTGTTTCAGTTCCTCTGCAATGTCTGGAAGTAGCCCTTTAATAATAGCATCACAGGTAATGCTTTCCCAGGGCCCAGGAGGGATTTGGTTGTCAAAGTGGTCCGGTCTGTTATGTCCTCCATATGTTGTCACCACTTCCATCAATCGGTGAATAAAGTCATCAGTTCTCTCCTCTGGTTGTTGTTTGCATGTGTAGATGGAGGTCATGTTTATTCTGACAGGAAACACAGCTCGTATTGAATCTGTGAGCTGATTAACCATCATCTTGTAAGTGTCATTGTCATTGTCGTCCCAGTCTGTTTATTAATCGCTCTTCAGGTTTTGGCAAGAAGGCATGGATTTTTGCCAATTACGTGGGTTTAAGTTTTTTTGCTAATAGTCTTCTCAGCTCTGCTCCAGTAGGACGGAATTCACGACAGAATTCAGTCAGCTGATCAGCAAAAACAGTTCCACAGTGAGAAGGATCAGCCAGATTTTTCGCAGCGTCTTCAATATCTTGATTTGACCAAGCGCGGAAGACAATGTTTGGACCTTCCGGTCCCATCACTTCAACCATAGGTGCATTTAACTCAGGTGAAACATCAGGTTTTTTTGTTTGTCCCTTGTTTCTGTCTTTAGATCTGAGATCATGTTGACCAGGTCGGATACTGCTTTCCTTTTTTCCCTTTCATCCACGTATTAGGCTTGCCACTGGTTTCGGACGATTAGTTCTCTCCTCATCATCATCACTATAGTGTTCATCAACATCATCAGGCACGTTCATCTCTGCCTTCTCCTTTGCATGAGATGTCGGTGTCGCTGCAAATGCTGATGTTGATGCTTGAAGGGCTTCAGCCGTTTGAGGTTTGTGGAATGGAATGGTCAGCTTTTTCCTCCAGAGGTTGTGGAATGAGTTGCGCAGCCGCTGCTCCCTGAGTTGGAGAAGGTCTTACTTGTTGGGGCCATGAATTTGGGTAGGCGTCAAGGTCAGGATCCAAGACGGACAGCGCACTCAAGTCCGGGTACAACCGTTCAGAAATAGAGGAGTTGTTAGGACAATTATAAAGGTGGTGGTTCAATTTTTTCTGTTGTAATTACAGTTTTAGAAGCAGAAACATTTTCAGATTGCGTTGAAGAGATAAAAGCATTGTCCTGTCGCCCAGTAATAACACCAGATTTATCTTTACTCCCAGCCATTTCTTTAGCATGCTTCTTTCGCTCTCTGCTCTCACTCTCTCTCATCCAGCATTCCAAACATTCTGTTTTTCAAGCTGCAGCAAACCTTTTGTTTGTATGTGTTTTGCCTCTCTCAGTTTAATGTCTCTGATTTTTAATTCTCTTTCTATTCCTTTCAAAACATTTAGCTTCCATGTGCCGCCTGCAGGAAAAATGCCATTTTTTATCCATTCATTCACTCTATACACACTTTTTTCACCACATTTTGTTATCATAAAGTGAAAACTATTCGCCCTGTGGGGGAGATCCGACCTGGAAGCCACTTTGACTCATTTCTTCTGAAATTGGGTGGGATATCCGCTTTAGACTGCAAACGTCTTCACAGAATTCACAATTGTGACCGCTCTGCCTCTTGTCACTTTAAGAGCGGAGGAAAACCAAAACTGTAAGAAATCTACCTGCCTTATGCGCCGATAAGGTCTTCTCTAGGATTTCTCCTAGAACCAGTAGCTCCTCCAAAAACTCTATAAAGGCTTCTTCCTCAGCCTTTTGAAGCTGAACAAGAACCTCTATAAGTATATTATTTCTCTGTCAGACACCGTTATAGGTATCTACAAAAAAAACTAGAGAAACAAATCCTTTAATTTTACAAAGATTTACTTTTTTTCTTTACTTTTTCCCTTATTCTCCTTTGTCCTTCTTTGTAATATTAAAAACCTGGTCTCTGTTCCAAAAGGTGAAAAGTTTTCAGGATTCTCAGTATTTAAAATTTTCTCATTTAAAATTTAGAAAATGATTTATTAGCCTGAGTGAGCGTCTCACCAATAACAGTGTTTAGAGTTCGTTGATCCCAGCGCTGGAGAAAACCAAGGACGAACCAACAAGCCAGCCCTCTTCTCTCTTAAAGCCTAAGCGAGGTTTGAGGCTGGAGCCTTGCGTCCAGGTCGGTACCATACACTGCGCTCGCCGACGTCCTCGGATGTCCAGTCGAGGGATCCGGGTCACGGCATCAAACTGTTGTGGCAGCAAAAAAATGAATTTCCAGGCACTGTTAGATGAAATCACTCAAACAGGTTTATTTATATAATGTGAACAGAATATAGAGAGCATTAAAGACAATGAACAATCAATATCAGAGCTGATGATTTGTACGCGTTTCTTGTTTTGGCATACAGTAGATCCAGTGTTTTGTTGTCTCTGGTGTGGCAAGTGACATACTGGGTGAAGGTGGGGAGAGTGGAGGACAGTGTAACGTGATTAAAATCCCCTGAAATCAGGAGAAGGGCCTGTGGGTGCTGTGTTTGTAGTCTGCTAGTGATTGAATGAAGAGAATCACAGGCTGCAGCAGCGTTAGCGGGGGGGGCATACATAGCTATCACAATCACGTGAAAACTCCCTTGGGAGCTGGTACGGCCTCTTGCAAAAAAAAACCCTGTTTTTCTCTACCACATCCAGAATATATAAAAAAAACGACAGTTTAACCAAATTAGTGCCCATTAAAAAGAAGCTGTCAGCAAATGCTCCAGCCTTGTTTGCCTTGTTCATATAATTATTAGCTCAAGCTATTAAAGAGAATGCAGAAACAAGTATAATAAGGATTAAGGAGACTATATTAATTTTTGCAAACTAGAGATGTGCGATACTGTATACTTTGGTATTGATCCAATACCAAGTAAATACAGGGCCAGTATCACCGATACTGATACAGATACTTTTTATTATTTAATTATTTATTATTTATCATCAAACTTCTAACCTTTAGTTGTTTTTGTGGTCTTTCTTTTGAAATATTTTGTTAAAACCTGGACAAAATCTGGACAAAGTTTGTAGGGGTCTACAAAATACTTTAATAGACTATTAACATGATAAACAGAAACAATAGAAAAACAAAGCTAATTTGTTTACATTTTTTCCTAAATAAACAAAGTGCAAAACACTACGAGCAAATCAAACTAAAAATGTTCTTTGGAGGTAGAGTTAAGAAACCACAATGCAAAAACAAAATAAACTTTCTTCCCTTTAGTGCACTTTAACGATTTTTCTTTTGAAAGGTTAGTGGGCGGGGGTTGCTGAAGCTGCCTGGCTCCACTGAATATTGTGATGGTTCGAGGCTAGACAAGACATGTTGGGGAGGGGTTGAAAAGAGAGAGAGCGAAAGGGCCGGTCCCAATACTTGCACTTCTACCCTCATTCCACCCTTGTGTTCTTCAAATGCACGTTCATGCCAAAAGGGTTGAGTACATAGTGTGTTCCAACTCGCCAGAGTGGTTTTTAACCCTGCCCCCTTTGTGTACTACATCCACCCTCTGGCTAAGCCCGCATCCAGGTGGACTTCTGAAGTGTTTACCCACAATTCATCGCTGCATGTGCACGTTTTGATTTTTTTTTTTTTAATTATCTTTATTGATAATAATGATAATAATGACAATTAAATGGTGGAAATATGGCAGTGGTGACAGAGCAAATGTAAAGTATTGAAATAATTCTTATTTCACTCTGCTGTACAGGTGTGAATACTATCAAACTTTGCTCCGTATTAAACAAGTCATAACAAAACACATTTGAACAGCTAAATATCTCCTGCAATGACTTTGGAAAGCAAAAATACCTATACTGTACTTTTAAAATCGTACTGGCACCTTCTTAAAATGCCAAAACAGCGACTGGTCCCACCATGTTGCATGTCGCAATTACGACGCAGAGGCACAAGTCAGTGACATAACCCGTACCGTCTCAATTCTTCAATTTTTGCATGCTTTTAACCTGCACACACAAACCCTTCTGTGCACTTCAATTGAGTACACGCTTCATAGAGGGGCGTAGGGTGTAGTGCAAGTATTGGGATCGGACCAAAGTCAACTGGACCTGGCTGGCTGTCACCTCTTTTAATAAAACTGCAGCGGTGCAGATGGTTTTCATTGCTTCTGATCTGGGTATACAATTTAAAAAGTGAAGTGACATCAATAAGACAAAGATTTCTCCTGGAGCCAGCTTCAAATCTTGAACTTTGTTTGCAAAAGCAATAGTGTTTTATGTGATGTTATGCTTCTGCATTTTTGCAAAAAATGTCCTTTCTCTGTTTAGTTTGTTTTGCTATAGCTGTGGTTATGAAATGTTTCAGGCTACATAGATTATAGAAGGCTTCCGTTGTTTTCAATGTTTTCTTCTATCACGTAAATGTCATAAATGATACTGAGTGATATTGTCAAAGTGATATTTCTTCTTCACCTGTTTTTCTCCAACAAATCAGGATGCTTACATGGAAGAGGAAGGACCGAGAGGTGATATGACGATCCAGTCAGGGTTAAGTAACTCAACAGAAAGCATTGACAGCATGAAGGCTCTCACAGCTGCCATTGAAGCTGCTAATGCTCAGGTTTGTGCTTTCACATTTTAGTATTGATTGCAAAACGTACAGTTAGTGTAAAATTAAAATATTGTGTTGTGACAGTCAGAACATTCTGATCTAGACATCAAATGTATTTGTTTTTTCCAAAATGTTTGACGTTCTACTGAATAATTCAGTTTCACTGTACTTAACTTGTGGTCTCATTATTTCTGTGAAGGTCCATGGACCAGCCAGTCAGCATGTCAGTAACAGCACCATGACAATTAGCACTCCCAACCCATCAGTCCTGAGCAGGGGACAAGTTGTTGTTGAAGATCACTGGGACAATTACAAGAAAGAAGCATTCAGGAAGGGCAAATGTCTTTCCATAGGAATCCAGGTACTGGAAGAAATCCTCTAAGTTACAATCTACATGGGATCTTTATTAACCACCACCGAAGTCCAAAACATTTACACTTGTCTATGTGTGTTCTTCTTTGGCTATCTGTTTGCAAAATATTACGTGAACAGTTGAACAGGTTATAATGAAACAATCAAAAGTAATCATTCCACACACATCTACAACACAAACCTTCAGATTCAATCCTATTCAAGCTGGCCCCCACAGTTGATCAAATTTGGCCAACTTATAAATGGTTATAACTCAGTCAATTTTACAGATAATGAGCTAAAACCCAGTGAGATAGTAGCCGAGAGTCACCCCCAAATTATACTTTGAGTGCTAAGAGCTCACACAAGATCTGTTTTTAAAACATTGCTATTAATAAATCAATCAAGTTTATTTGTATCACACATTTCAGCACAAGGCAGTTCAAAGTGTTTTCATCATAAAAACACAACATTAAAAAGTCATAAAAACAACATACAAAAACAACAACATACAGTCACCAAATGAGATTCCAGTACACATCTATTTATTATGATTCAAAAGCAACTCTAAACAGGTGGGTTTTTAGCCTTGATTTAAAGGAACTCAGTGTTTCAGCTGTTTTGGAGTTTTCTGGAAGTAGACCAGAACCAGAAGACCTTTGTGGTCTGGAAGGTTGATACAACAACAGCAGATCTTTAATGTATTGTGATGCTAACCCATTTAGTGATTTATAAACTAACAGAAATATTTTAGTCGGTTCTCTGAGCTACAGGGAGCCAGTGTAATGATTTTAGAACTGGGGTGATGTGCTCCAACTTCCTGGATTTATTGAGAAACTACTGAAGTTAACCCAGTTTGTCTGTATGTCAGGAAGGGCGTAGAGAGTGGTGAACCTAATGCACAGACTCATCTTTGATTTAAGAAATAAAAATGTATTTTTAACTAAAAGAACAAAAACAAAAAGCTGACGGGGCAGAAAAACTAACCATAATAAAAATCGTAAGTGAAATACAGGCGAGACGAGGAGAACAAAACAGCAGGAGACAATGGACCAACAAGGAAGGTGGGGGGGTGACCAGGTTTTGAAGCAGAGGTGATCAGGGGAAGTGAGCACAGGTGAGTGATTTCAAAACTTGGGACAGGTGTAGATGGGTGCGGCAGGCAAACGAGTGATAAACTGAGGAGAAGTGAATGATGACTGGAGAACAAAAACACAAGGAGCAAAAACAGAACTAAGACCAAACTAAACATAAAGACGACAAAGTAGAAGAAACAAAAAACCCAAACTGAAACATAAAAACATAACCCTTGAAAACAGAAAACAAAGCACCAAGAACCAAAGCCAAAAAATAAACACGAAACTGTTAAAATCCACGACACTGTAAGCAAAAAATCTCATGAAACATTGAATGAATTTTAAAGAAACTCTCAGAAAGTAATCCAAAGTCAAAGTGCCTTTATTAATCTCTCTTGGGAGAAATTTACTTTGGATAAAATAGTCTTTTACACACACACACACACAAAAAAAAAACTTTCTACATAAAATTCACATAAAATAAATTTTAAAAGAGAGCACAATCTACCATACTCAAACATACAGTTACTTAAGTAATTTCCTGTCTGTGTTTGTCCTCATTGGTGAGCTTTACTAAAAGAGGTATGAATGACTTTTTGTACTGGTTGTGTTTGCATAAAGGAACCTTATACCTTCTTCCTGAGTTCAGTAAAACATATTCTGAATTCAGAACCTGAGAGACATCAGACAAAACACTATCTGCCTGTCTGAGAACTGTTCACTCAAAGAGATCTTGGAAAATTAGAGGTGCAGCCGTACCTAAGAATTTACTTATAGTCCTTAACAGTATTAATATCTGAACCTTTGATTTTATAGTCAAATCACCTGATGTACATAATTAACTAATTAAGGTTTGGGGTCAACTCAATTCAAGATGGCCACCACAGCCAAAAAAAGGACATACAAAAATGACTATAACAAGCCAATTTTACAGATATTGAGCTAATCCTTGGTGTGCTAGTAGTTAGTCATCCTCATCACATATTCCAAGTGCTATACATTGGCTGATATAAGATTTTTGCTTAAAACTTTGGCATTAACTGTTGCTGTCAGCTCCGTTTGCCTGTTAGCAAAATATCTCATGAACCTTTGGATGTACATCTACTACTCCTTCCCCTTTGGAGCCAATCCAATTAAAGAGGACTGCTACGACAAACAGACATTAGCCAACACTCAACTCAGTCAAATTTAAATATATGCAACTAAAGTTAGATATGGTAGTCGCTGAGAGTTATTTACAACATATAGTGCAAACAAAAAAAATTAAAAAACACAATATTTCATTGGATTGTACATATTGGTTTTTTTTAAGGTTTGACGAAATCAGTCACATCTTTGATTACAACTTTGGCATGACAAGTAGGTGATTATCATTTATCCAAGCAATCGTATGGCTTTAATTGATTTATTTATTCTTAAAGTTTAATAAAAACATTTGACAAATAATTAACTTAACACTCAGGATTTGCTGGTGTTTTTTTCTTTTCTTCTTAACTGAGTTTTAAATTTGTTAGAGATTTTTCTATTGAGCATTAAGAAAATGAAAGTCAAAAGTGTTTTTTTTTTTTTTTCCTGGCATTGTAGGTTGATGGTCCAGAGGAGGTTCCAGATCCAGAAGACCCATCCAAGTTTCAGTCTGTAGGGGTACAAGTGGAAGATGACAGAGGGTGAGACTGGCTCTTCTTTTTTTGGCAACTTCAGCTCGATGACTCCAAACAAGTATGCAAGAGATAAAAACAAAAGCAATCTACAGACCGTAGAACAACAAAGTCTGTGTGGGTACAGGATACTGAACCATTATTCAAAACTTCTTGATATGGATTTGACATATTTTGTGATTTTTACAGAATAAAATTCCCACCTCTAAACTAAGATTTCCCTGCAAAAAATATGCAGGATCATTTAGGGATTAGAAAGTTTCATATAAAAATTAATTGACTCTTATAATAGCAGTACCTATAGGTACATGTGTATTTTATTTAGGGTAACCAACTTTTGGATGCAGCTCAGTTTAAAATTCGGCCTCTGGTGGGTGTGTGGGTGTGTGTATGCGTGTGTATGAGTGTGTTGTACAAAGTAGTGTGTTGGAATATTAAAATTACAGTGCCAGAATATGTCAGACAAGAGAGAGAGAAATAACAAACAGGAAAATGAAAGCCTAGCATTTCTTGAAGGAATGCATATCACGCGCTACCTTTCATACCAGAGTTTAGATTAGTGGTGTCCAATCCTGATCCTTGAGGGTAGGTAGGTAGGTAGGTAGGTAGGTAGGTAGGTACATTTATTTATATAGCACTTTTCAGCACAAGGCGACTCAAAGTGCTTTACAACATAAGAACAAAATTACAGACAGGTACAAGATACAATGATAACTGATTGTCTAAATAAGCTAAGCTAAACTATACAGATCTAAGCATGACTAAATGTACAGAACTAAACTAAGCTAAAACTAAAACTAACGGTACCAAACTATCCAAAAGTATCCCAGGCCCGCTATACAGCCGAAGTACAACCAGACATATCTAAGCATGAGCTAAGACAGTCAAAAATAGTAGCTGAACTAAACAGATCTAAGCATGACTAAATGTACAGAACTAAACTAAGTGTACAGGAAGATAAAGCTAAACTAAACGGTATCGAATTTCTAAATGGTACCAGTGGCCCACTAAAACAGCTGATGTAGTAATTACTAAGATAGAGAAAGAGGGAAGGAGGAGGGGGGAGTGAGAGAGATGACCAAAACAGCGGAAAGTGTGCGTATATGTGTGTATTTGTGTGTAGAGGCAGTGAGAAGACGGGTGTGTGTGTGTGTGTGTTTGCAGATAGGTCCATGAATCACGTCACAGAGGCCATTATCTTTGATAATGATGGAATAATATCAGCGAGCTCTGGACGGACACAGAGATGTAGGCAGAGGGGGACGTCTTGTTTACATAGTTCCAGGAGAAATTTGAAGATAGCTGACCAAGGTCAGCCTAGGGGAGGCGAATTCACAAACAAACAGTAGTTGTTTTGGTTCAGGCAGACTGTTTTTGTCTGCCTTGAAAGTCTTGCTGATACTTCTCAATGGCGAATCCATTCATCCATTCTCTTCCGCTTATCCGGGGTCGGGTCGCAGGGGTAGCAGCCTAAGCAAGGAGACCCAGACTTCCCTCTCCCCAGCCACTTGGGCCAGCTCCTCCGGGGGAATCCCAAGGCGTTC
>NC_051449.1:26960132-26973077 GCF_001649575.2 Kryptolebias marmoratus
CCTTTTCACAAGATTCTAATTTTCTGATATGATGAATTTGAGATTTTCATTTGTTGTCATTTGTAATCATCAAAATTAAACGAAATAAACATTTGAAATATATGAGTTTGTATGTAATGTATGAATATAATATATAAGTTTCACTTTTTAAATGGAATTACTGAAATCAATCTACTTTTTCATGATATTCTAATTTTATGACCAGCACCTGTATATATATATATTCCACCAAAGAGAGGCAGTATGGTGCTTTCTTTCCAATCATAAAGGAATGTGGTTATTTCCTTTGATGCCTGTAGGAACCAAAATTTATAATTAGTTGAGCCTAAACAGTTCGTTGGTGTGTTCTCTTCTCAGAATGTAAATTTCTTCAAATGACAATAGAATTGACACTGGTGGGTAGCTGTTTCGGAGTCAGGAAGTCTCAAAGCTTTCTTTTTAGGGTGAGGGGTCTTGGTGTCAGTATTTGAGAGCTGGTGGGATTGTAAATTTAGGTTAGAATCAACAAAAGTGACAAATTTATGGTTTTCTTGGGGTTTAGAAGAAGGGGAGAGTTTGATCAATGACCATTCTTGGTCGATCAAGAGAGAGACATCTGGGTTTCTTTTCCAGACACTGATGAAACAGTCCATTTGCATTCAGCTATTAATGCAGAAATAGCCCAAACTCTGACATAGGACCCTACAATGCTAAGTAACTCAATTTTGTAGAAAAAACTGAGTCAAAATGTGAAATATTTCTCTGCAGCAGAACACAGTATATTTGCTGAAGGACTGTACAGCAGAACAATTTTTCAGTTGTGTTTAGTTTATTTTAATGTATTTATTCAAAAGAGAAACTGCACAACAATCAATTATGAGTGCAGCAAAAGCATATTATGTTAAACAAGCCAGATTTAGCCATACAAGTTTATTATTGCCCACTGCTAAAGGCAAAAAGTGATAATGTTTTTCCCTGTGTGTGAATGTTAATTTGTCTGTACCATTAGCAAAATATCTCACAAATCCTTCAACAGATTTTAAGAGAACTTTCAGAAAATATTCCTTAGATCATTTACAACTGACTAAGTTTCGGAGTCAACCTAATTAAAGATGTGTGCCACAGCTAAACAATCTAAGCCTACACAAAAATGTATGTACTTCAGTGAAAGTTTACAGATATTGTACTAAAACTTAGCGTAGTTATAGCAGACAGTCATTCACACATACTCCAAGAGCTAACTGATCATGTAAGATATCACAATATCACATAAAATGGCACATATCTTTGTTTTTAAGGTTTATCCAAAACAGCTACATCCTTTCTCAACAGAAGATTAGCTTAAAACTAATATAATATGTATTCCTTCAAGGAATGCTAGGACTTTCATTTTCCTTTGCACTCTCTGACAGGTTCACGGCACGAAGTAAAAGAATAGATTACCAACGGGTTAATAAT
Organism: Kryptolebias marmoratus; assembly: GCF_001649575.2. Taxonomy (NCBI): domain Eukaryota; kingdom Metazoa; phylum Chordata; class Actinopteri; order Cyprinodontiformes; family Rivulidae; genus Kryptolebias; species Kryptolebias marmoratus. Next base: position 26,961,570 of record NC_051449.1, read on the forward strand.
GACTAAAACAAATGATTTATAAAATTACATTATCTTGGATAAAGACTACTATAAAAAGGCATGCATTAAAAAACAACAGAAAAGTTAATTCCATTTCAGAGAAGTCAGGTGATTTCTGGATGAAATCCTAGTCAGTAAACAACTCAGCAAGTGTTAAAATAAAAAAAATAATCTAAAGCTTATCACAGTCAAAACTCTAAAGCTACACTACAGATGTTAAATCCACAAACTCTACAGTGCTGCTGTACATCTCCATTAGTTCACCTTGAGTTCTTCTCTGCAGATATCTGGTTGGGTAAAATATTTAATACTATGAACACGTCTATTTGCTGAAACAAAATTTACAGTTGTCTGTTTGTTCATTTGAATATTATTTGCTCTGTGTCCTCAGCCTCTTGACTTCCAGGTTTTCTCAAAAAGCAACAACAACAACAAAAAAAAAACAAAAAAAAAAACGCTGGCAACAAAGGCTAAGAAAGTACATAATGTACTGTATTCATGGTAACTCTCACCCTTGATTTATCTTTAATCTGGACCCTAGTCTATGACCAAGGATATCAAGTTATGTACACAATTATTGTCTTAAGACTTTGGCCTGCAGGCTAAATTTAATTAGCCCAAATGACCAGCAAACGAAGGGGCTGTGGCCTAACACCTGTTAATCACTAATCTATATAAATATGAATGAGATGTTATGTTGCCCAGTCTGAGCTGTAAAAAATTAGTGCATTTAGAAGGATTCTTCATTTTTATTGTGACACTTTGTTACTGATGCTGTTCTAGACTTAAATAAAATATGAAACAATCAGTTGAAACATTGACAGTAATACCGAGCCCTGCTTGGCCATTCCTGCTGTTTAGTCTTTCCTGTTTGTGTTTCTCTGATGGTTAGATATCGAAGGTTTCAGCGCTCCAACAGTGTGACTGCAGCTGTTCAGGTAAGTTTTGACACATTTTCTTGTGTTGTTGAGTTACCAAAATCCAGTGTCAGGCTCAGTTAAAATTTCACCATAAATACTAAAAGAGGTATACAATAGACTTAAACTTTTTAAATATGGCTACATTATAGTCAGCTGTGTGTGAGCTACATGAGTCCTGTGAGGTTGTAGCTTTTGTGATGTTTTGGTCTCTTTTAGTGTCTTTTTTAACATATTAAATACCTGTTACTGAAAGCAGTTTAGACTGACTTGGTTCTCTTTACCCAGGGGTCTGCAACCTATGGCTCTGAGGCAACATGTACCTTTGCAACCCCTTTGAAGTGACTCCTTCTAACTTTGACTTAAAGCAGCATGAACTGGCTAATTCTTATGATTTTTAACGTTAAAATAAGAAACAATCATTTCAGTTTTTTACCTGTCCAAACATTGCATGAAATTTCTGCAGCAGAGTGACACAGATAATACAAGTTAGTTGGGCTGCCTGGGTGAACTTAGTTTTTATCAGAAACTAATCAACATGTGATTTAATATAAATGCTCTGTGTGCAGAACTTACTATCATTTCAGAACCAAAATCAACTGAAAATTACTCAACATGTGTTTAAAAGTCAGCTTTACTGTTGAGGTTACCCTGTTCTTCATTTTGTTTATGCAACTTCCTGATATGCATCTTTTACCACTTATCCATGGTTGTGTCGCAGAGGCAACAGGTCAAGACATCCTTTTCTCCCTTTCCCCAGCAACACACTCCAGTTCCTTCTGAAAATCCCAAGGCATTCTTAGGCCAATGAGGATACATAATCCCTCCAGCAAATTCTGGGTCTGTCCTGAGGTATCTTCCCAGTGAAACATGCCAAAAAAAACCATCCAGAGAGAGGCATCCAGGAGGCATCCTAATCAGATGTCCAGATCACCTCAACTGACTCCTTTCCATGCGCAGGAGCATCGACTCTACTCCAAGCTCTCCCCGGATGACAGAGCTCCTCACCTTATCTCTAAGGCTTAGCCCGGCCACCCTATGAAGAAAGCAAACTTCATCTGCTTGTATCCAAGATCTCATTCTTTTGGTCATGATCCAAACTTCATGACCATAGGTGAGGATTGGAATGTAGACAGTCCTGTAAATTGAGAGTTTGACCTTTCGACTCAACTCTTTCTTCTCCAGGACCAATCAAAGCAATGCCCTCATTACTGCAGATTAGGCCCCGATTTGTTGATTCATCTCCCACTCCACCCTACCATCACTTGACTCCCAGATACTTGAACTCATTCCACTGACTCATTCCTAAACCGGAGGGAGCATTCCACATGTTTCTGTTTGAGAACCATGGCCTTGGATTTAGAGGAGCTGACTCTCGTCCCAGCTGCTTCACACTCGGTTGCAAACCAACTCCAGTGCACGCTTAAGGTCATGGCCTGAAAATGCCAACAGAACCACATCATCTGCAAAAAGCAGAGATGAGACCCTGAGGTTCCCAAACCAGACACACACTCCATGACTGTGACTTGAGATCCTGTCCATGAACACCAGAAAAAGGATTGGGGAGAATGAACAACTTTGATAAAGTCCAACCGGCACAGAGAACAAGCTCGGCTTTGTGCCAAGAATACATACACAGCTCCTGCTTTGCTTACATAGGGACCAGATAGCCCTTAGAAGCAACCCAGGCACCCCATACTCCTGCAGCACTCCCCACAGAATGCCTCTGAGAACACAGTCATAAGCTTTCTCCAGATCTACAAAACATATGTAAACTGGAGGGTCAAATTCCCATGACTCCCTTAGCAACCCCGTAAGGGTGATGATCCGGTCCACTATTCCATGACCTCAACAAAAATCAAACTGCTTTCTAAAAATATTCTAACAAACAGATTTGACAGTCGGTTGGAGCCTCCCTTCCAACACCCTAGAGCAGGAGTCGACAACCCGCGGCTCTAGAGCCACATGCGGCTCTTTGGCGTTGCCCTAGCGGCTCCCTGGAGCTTTTTCAAAAATGTTTGAAAATGGAAAAAGATGGGGGAGAGAAATATATTTTTTGTTTTAATATATGCCTCTTTTACACGGACCCTAATTCAGAAGTCCCGCTCTACTCCGCTCTACTCGGCTTGATAAAGAATGCATCCTGTTGAGGCTGAGAAGTGTGATATCCCGATAGTTGGAACACAGTCTTTGGTCCCCATTTTTAAAAATAGGAACCACCACGCCAGTCTGATCAAGATCATCAATCTTTGGCCTCAGGGGGCCTGGTACCAAGTACACTTATGGATCCCCCTGTGAACATTGTGTTCATTACAGACAGCGAATGCCTAGCACAGAAGTCCAATAACAGAATACCACTTGGGTTCAGATCAGGAGTCCGTTTCTCTCAATCACCCCCTTCCAGATAACTTTGTCATTGCCCACATGGACATTAAAGTCATGCAGTAAAACAACAGAATTCCCTGATGACATCTCTTCCAGGACACCAGAGACTCCAAGAATAGGTAACACTGAACTGCTGTTTGGAGCATAAGCACAAACAACAGTCCAAACCTTCCCTCCTGCAGCTCAAAGCCGCAAGAAGGTGACGCTTCTTTTTCACTGGGGAAAATTCCAACACCAGGGCAGTTATCTGGGAGCTTGTGAGGGCCTGGGAAACTCCAGAGTAAAAAAAAGTCAAGCCCTGCTTCAGGTGCTGGGTTCCAGACCTCAAACTGTGTGTAGAAATGAGCCCAACTATATCTAGTTGGTATCGCTCAACCTCACACACAAGCTCTGGCTCCTTACCCACCAGTGAGGTGACATTCCTTGCCCCTAGAGCAAGTTTATGCTACCAGGAATTGGCACAGCCAGGGACCCTCCCTCACCTGCCACCCAGCTTACATATCATCCAACCTTGATGGTCTTCCTTGCAGGTGGTGGGCCCAAATGTAGGTGGCATCCTGTATCTTCTTTGGGCTCACCAGTGAGCTCCCTGCCCAGGCCTTGCTCCAGGGGATGCCCCTGTTTCTCTTTTCTGGGTGAGGTTTCTTGATGTATTAGCTGTTTATTCATCGAGGTTTCTAAATCATTCCTTGTCTGACTGCTCACATGAGGCCTGTTTATCATGGGAGACTGTACCAGGGGCTAATGGCCCAGGCAACATAGCCCCCAGGGGGTACTCAAACTCCTTCATCACGTTAGGGTGGTGATTCTGCAGAGGGGTACAGTTGTTCTCTAAATCCACCAAAAAACTGTTGAGATTCATAGATTTTTTTATAGATAAAAAGTGGAACCGCCCATGTTGAACAAATAGGGCGAGACTGAAGTTTATTTATATATATATATATATATACAGAGAGAGAGAGAGAGAGAGAGAGAGAAGTATGTTTATAAAGCATGTTCTTAAAGTGCCAAATAAATGTAATGGTAGAAATGGCTCTTTATAACAGGAGTCTGCAACCTTTATGTTGCAGAATAACAGTGTCAAACTAAATGTGCCACTAGAAGGCAGACACACAAAGTGTAACAAGCTGCTCACCAAAAAGAAGGAAATTCAACACTTATTTTCTTGGGTTAACAGTCCTGCACCATTCACACAACTGTTTTCTCAGCATGTTATTTGTTATTTGTTTGTTTCCATCCAGGCAGACCTAGACTTGCCGGATCTACTTGACACACCTTTGGATTCCTCAAACCTTCACAGGGACATCTTGTCACCTGGTGGACTCTCTCGACAGTATTCACGTGATGCTGCAACTTCAACTGTCAGCATTCAGGGCTCAGGGAACCACTATCATGCCTGTGCCTCTGATGACTATGAGGATGTTGGCTTTGACCCATCCATCCTCCCCCCTCCAGACCCCTGGATAGACACTGTAACTGATGACCCACTTGACGCCAGCTTTAGTAGTTCTGCTATACTGGAGGTATGTGGGTGTTCATTCACTAATGATGTCCCATGGATTCACTTTGATCATATTTATTTTAAATCATATTAGATGTTATCTAGCTGCACTGTGAAGCATTTAGCATGCACTGTTCCTTCTGAGCAAGATGGTTGCAGGTTCACAACCTGAATGGGGTCTTTCTGTGTGGAGTTTGTGTGTTGTCTCCGTGCATGTGTGGATTTTCTCCTGGTACCTCCCTAAAAACATGCATGTTAGGTTAATTGGCAACTCTAACTTGTTACTAGGTATAAATGGTTGTTTGTCTTATTTGTCTCTATGTGGTGCTGTGATGCACTGGAGACCTGTCCAGGGTGTACTCTGCCTCTCACCCAATGACCATGGGAAATAGGCACCATCTTCCCACAACCCTGAACAGAAACACAAGCAAGTGTAGAAAACAGATGAATGAATGTGTAATGTACAAAGTGGTACAGACCCCCAAAATTTGGAGTTGTGAAGCTGAAGACTGAAATGGAGCACTGTCACCTGAGAACAGCTCCAATCTCAAAAATGTCATAACCGTTAGTATGAATGCTATTTTATAAACCTGTACATCACATTTTAGAATGGAATAATTACTTAAAATAATATGACATTACCGTCTTCAAGATTATGCGACCTTTATGATTTTTTAAATATTGCTGTATGGTCCCATTATCCTCTAACTTTCTGTCCAGGGTGTGGGTTTCTTGTATGAAAACCTACGTATTTTATCGGCAGGTGGTACAGCGATCAGTCTGTCAGAGAGATGGACGCTGGTTCCTGAAGCTGCTCCAAGCTGAGACTGACCGCATGGAGAGTTGGTGTCGACAAATGGAGTTGGACCAGCAAGAGAATGACCTGCCTGAAGATAGTAAGTCTCTTTATGTGGTGGCCTCTAATCCCAGGCATCATGTTGACCTTTCTGCGTGTGACCACATAGATAAACATGTTTTAATAACAAGATACATGGTTAGTGTCACAAAAATTTCAACTGGCAAGAGATTTTCAATTTTTTTATGTTCAAGCAATTGTATTGGTTCAAAGTTCACCCTAACCCTGAAACGGGCACAAATACAGCTGTGGAACCCCTCAATTAGTGTCCCTGATAGTCTCTTAAAGCTCCTAAAGCAGATCATTCATTTAGTTCTTGAATATTAATGTTGATATAACCCTTAGGAGCGTGAATTAAGCCAAACTTTTTTGTTTCCTGGGTCAGTCAGATGACTGCACACAAACTCTTCACACATACTGACTGTGATGACAACTCACCACTCTAGGAAACAATAACTCACTGCACTACTCACTATTGTAATTGCAGCTAAACATGTTGATATAGGTAAATAAACATCTATATAGGTACTTAATGTATGTAACTGTAACATCTAACTCTAACCAGTTAATAATACATTATACTAAAACATTTGCTTTGCAAAGAAACTCTAGTTGACTTGATGTGCAGTGAGTTGACATGATGATGTTGCCCTGTTCCACTTTTTCCAAAGTGTGTTATTTACACTCACTGGCCACTTTATTAGGTACACCTTGCTAGTACCAGGTTGGACCCCCTTTTGCCTTCAGAACTGCCTTTGTGGCATAGATTCAACAAGGTACTGGAAACATTCCTCAGAGTCTGGTCCATATTGACATGATAGCATAACGGAATTGCTGCAGATTTGTTGGCTGCACATCCATGATGCGAATCTCCGGTTCCACCACATCCCAAAGGTGCTCTATTGGATTGAGATCTGGTGACTGTGGAGGCCATTTGAGTACAGTGAACTCATTGTCGTGTTCAAGAAACCAGTCTGAGATGATTCACACTTTATGACATGGCGCGTTATCCTGCCGGAAGTAGCTACCAGAAGATGGGTACACTGTGGTCATAAAGTGATGGACATGGTCAGCAACAATACTCAGGTAGGCTGTGGCGTTGACACAATGCTCAGTTGGTACTAATGTGCCCAAAGTGTGCCAGGAAAATATCCCTCACACCATTGCACCACCACCAGCCTGAACCGTTGATACAAGGCAGGATGGATCCATGTTTTTATGTTGTTGATGCCAAATTCTGATCCCACCATCCGAATGTCGCAGCAGAAATCGAGACTCATCTGACCAGGCAATGTTTTTCCATTCTTCTATTGTCCAATTTTGGTGAGCCTGTGCAAATTGTAGCCTCAGTTTCTTGTTCTTAGCTGATAGGAGTGGCACCTAGTGTAGTCTTCTGCTGCTGTAGCCCATCCGCCTCAAGGTTTGACGTGTTGTGCAGAGGTGTTGTTCTGCATACCTCAGTTGTAACGAGTGGTTGTTTGAGTTACTGTTGTCATTCTATCAGCTTGAACCAGTCTGGCCATTCTCCCCTGACCTCTGGCATCAACAAGACATTTGCGCCCACAGAACTACCGCTCACTGGGTATTTTCTCTTTTTCTGATCATTCTCTGTAAACCCTAGAGATAGTTGTGCGTGAAAATCCCAATAGATCAGCAGTTTCTGAAATACTCAGAGCAGACCGTCTGGCACCAACAACCATGCCACGTTAAAGTCACTTAAATCACCTTTCTTCCCCATTCTGATGCTCGGTGCAGCAGATCATCTTGGCCATGTCTATATGCCTAAATGCACTGAGTTGCTGCCATGTGATTGGCTGATTCGACATTTGCATTAATAAGCAGTTGGAAAGGTGTACCTAATAAAGTGGCAGGGGAGTGTATATTTTGGTATGTAAAAAAAAAAAAAAAAAAAGTTTAACTTCATTTTTCAAAGATGTAATTTTCAAAGGTTTTTTAACAAGTCCTTTCAATTGAAGAACAGGTTTTTTTTACTTTAAAAATATGTATTTAACAAACAAATTAATAATATTATATACTTGGTAAAAAATATGAAAAAAACAAATACTGTTGTAAAACTAACATGGTGATATATTTCAACTCAGCTTATCTGTGCTCTGTCTGCCCCAGCCTTTATTCAGCTCTTCACTTTTGACTTCTAAGCCTTGTCCTGGTACCCCATTAAGCTTTATATTTGGGCAATGAACATTTCTACAAGCATAACAAAAATCTAGTCAATGGCATTAAAGAAAAATAAAATTACCATTGCTCATCATTCTCAGCTCTATCAGCAGTCTCTCGTTATTCAGCTCCTGCAGCTTCCTACACATCCTTAGCTCATTCAGCATCCTCAGCTCCCTCAGTACTAGTGGCAGCTGATGGTGATATTTGTTGGCTGGGCTAACAGATATATAAAATGTTGCAGTTTGGATTTCAACAACAGAGGCATCCTATTTGAAATCAAGAAAAACCTGCTATAAATTGACATTCTTTTTTAGGCACAAAGACAACTGTAAAATAAACCATCACCAAAGAACCATCAAAACCAAGATTACAAAGAACCTCTGTCTGTTGTCCAATTCTTAATGCCCCACTATAATTATTCCAGATGATTGTTTTCCCAGTCAGTTTTGAAAAACACTGCACCACACTCTTTGGCACAACTACTAATCACATTGATAAAATCAAATCAAACAAGACATCAGTGGCATCAGTTTAGTTGGAAATTTCACAAAATACAGTATTTTAAATTTGCGTTTATTAGATATTTTAACATTTTTATTGTAAACACCAGAGAGGACTTAACCCTGCTAGCTCACTTATACCAGGGGTCACCTCTCAGTACAACATCCCCAGCATCCTCAGCTCCCTTATCATCCTCTGCTTTCTCAGCTACCTCAGCTCTCTCAACATCCTCAAATCTCATCCTCAGCTCCACAGTCTACTACTAGTTTATGCTAATCCTTTTTTGGCAGCCATTTTTGAAAGTCCATCTAGTATTGTTCTCAATTGACTCAGGTATTTGCTGCACTACCCTCCATGTCTTTGTCATCAACTATATTTCACAAATTACGTGACAGAAACAAAATATAAATGAGCTAACTGTTACTAACAAAGGATTCATTTGGCACAAAATATTATTTTTGTTACAAAAAAAAGTTAGAATAAAAAACAAGTGGATTTACTGTTAAAGTATTTTAGAATAAGTTACTGTATTATGAATTTTAGCTAAAATATAGCCAGTAATGCTTGCTGTCCAATTTAATGGACAAATGAGCTACCACAAATTCCATATCACTTTACATTTTAACACTTAAATTAATCTGTAATTATTTGATATTCCTCTGTGGCTGTGATTTCAGTTCTGGAAAAGATGAGGAGTGCTGTTGGAAGTGCACAACTTCTAATGTCCCAGAAGTTTCAACAGTTCAGGGAGCTTTGTGAAGAGAACCTGGTGAGTGACAAATATTATTACAATGCACAGAATTAATGGTATGGAAGAACGAGTACATTAGTAAAGAAGCAGTTAACAGTGGAACCAATTACCACTGGTCTGAACAGAAACTTTCTCTACTGAATCCTTTCATTTTTTGTGCATTTTATTCCCTCCAGAATAGTTTGTTTCAACTCAAAAAATAGGTTCACTTAAAAGAAATGTGATTTGACTGCAAAATATGAATACTTTTAATCATGCCATCAATTTAGAAACCATGTCTATGAGAGTTGTAAAGGTTTACACTGTGGACCAGAAAATTCATCCACAACACAGGACGAATAAAGGTTCTGGATTCGGCTTGTCACTTGCAGCTCTGCAGAAAAAGAGAACAGGTTGGTAACTCGAACACAAGTGAGATGGCGGGGCTTTGATTTGTTAAACTTGACTGCAGCGCTGGAGGCGAATGGGGAGGCTGCAGCTCTGGTGACGTCAGAGAGGGTGAGTGAGTGTGAGTACAGGGAAGCAGCCTGATCCTGTGAAGCAGTAGTGAGGGAGCTGTGAGTCCTCTTAGCTATTCTCTTCAGTCTGCGTGTTATTAACACTGAGCTGTCACAGATACAGATACAAAAAACATTGTTAATACTCAGGCAGTGGTCATACACAGAGAGGCAGTTGGAGGTGTACTTAGCAGGAGGAAAAGGTAAGAAACTGTAGTCGGAAATCAGAGTGGAGATTGGTGTCAAGAAATTAGAGCAGTCCTAGAAATCCATCATGAGTAGGGCAAAAAAGGATCAGTCCGTGGGCATAGACATGGTCCAAAACCAATGTGGCAGACAAGAACAGGGAAAGAGCTCTGGATTTCTACTGGCACATGGCGGTTGATAATTTGGCAGCAAGATAGAGATTGGGGAGAGCTTATGAAGTAGTAACACAGGTGAAACAAAAAGAAGTAATTAGTTAGGCGCAGATGAGAAAAATGAAACAAATAGAGCAGAGAGGCATGATGGAAGAATATAGAAGAATAAAACCAGGAATGGCATAAATGAAAACATGAATCATTACAATAGTTTGGTATTCTCTGACCTAGGTGTGAGTGAGAGTGTGAACGGTTGTTTGTCTCGTTAGTCTCTATGTGGCCCTGCGATGGACTTGCGACCTGTCCAGGGTGTCCCCTGCCTCTCGCACAATGACTGCTGGGGATAGGCACCTGCGACCCCGAATGGAGACGCGGGTAAAGAAAATGGATGGATGGATGGATGGATGGATGGTATTCTCTGAGAAGGAAATCTTAGTATCACTGTTTTTACCTCTTTGCCAAGGAGGTTATGTTTTCAGTGGCCATTTATCCATATGTCTGTTTGTTAGCAAGATTACATAAAAACTAATTAACAGATTTTGTTCTTTTGATCAGAATATTTATCAGTAAAAATGTCTGTTGTGTTGGAATTTTAGGAATCAGAGTGGATTTAAAAAATGTACAGACTTGGACCAATTTGTTTATCCCCTTTTCTTAAAGACAGAAAAACCAGAACGGTCTCTGAAATAACTTTGAAACTGACAAAAGTAAAAAAGAAAGAAAAATACTAAAAATCAACTATTGAAAGGAAAATCAGTTATTGCTTTTGAATTTTGGTTTGGCTTTTGAGGCAATCACTACAATTAGGCAATTTCTGTAACTCTGTCTGAGTTTTCTATAGTTGTCCACAGGTATTTCTGTCCACTCATGAGCAAACTGCTCCATCTGTCTCAGGTTTGAAGGGTTCCTTCTCCAGACTGAATGTTTCAGCTCCTTCCACTGATGTTCAACAGGATTTACATCAGGGCTCAGAAGGTCACTTCAGAATAGTCCAATGTTTTCTTATTAGCCATTCTTGGATGTTTTTAGTTGTGTATTTTGGGTCATTATCCTGTTGTAAGACCCAGGTCCTGTGACTGAGACCAAGCTTTCACACTGGACAGCACATTTAACTCCAGAATACGTTGATAGTCTTGAGATTTCATTGGACCCTGCACAGACCCAAGAAAAAACTGAATCCACTCACATTTTCCACTTTCCATCAGAAGCTACCGTTAGATTACAGTAGAAAGAAATGTGGCCATTATACAGTACATTATTACCAGAACCACAAATTAATCTAATCATACAGTCTCCTAAGAATAATTGAATTATCACTTTAACATTCAGACAGCTATTGCAATTGTTAATAAAAATATTCCTATACAACCTTTGACTAGTAATTTTACTGATACATCATTTCCCAGCATTACTTCAAAAAACATATTTAAACACACCTATCTATCTATCTATCTATCTATCTATCTATCTATCTATCTATCTATCTATCTATCTATCTATCTATCTATCTATCTATCTATCTATCTATCTATCTATCTATCTATCTATCTATCTATCTAT
>NC_051449.1:26983155-26987875 GCF_001649575.2 Kryptolebias marmoratus
CAAGCGGTCCTATATTATCGCTGGCAGAATGTGGACAGCTTAAAACCGTCCCTCCTGCTGTTGGTCCCTGCTTCATTCCAAGTGGAGGTCATGCAGGCCTGCCATAACCCACCACTTTCAGGACATCTAGGTGAAACAAAGACCCTCCAACGTCTCAGGCAAAGCTTTCATTGGTATGGCATGGGAAGTGACCTCCGCAGATACATCCAACAATGCCCCCAGTGCAAAGGTCTGAAGTCAAGCAGCCCTTCGAAGAGAGCTAAGCTACAAAGTTACCAGGCAGGAGCACCGATGGACCTGTTGCACCTTGACATATTGGGCCCCTTTCCCATCTCAAGCTCTGGAAATAAGTATATTCTTGTCATCATGGATCAGTTTACAAGGTGGGTTGAGGCTTTCCCAGTTCCAGACCAAGGAGCGGAAACAACTGCCAGAATGTTAGTCAACAACTTCCTCGCTCGTTTTGGAGCCCCCTTAGAGCTCCATACGGACCAAGGCCGCAACTTCGAAAGTGTGCTTTTCAAAAGTGTGTGTATATATCTATCTATATATATATCTATCTATATATATATATATAGGTGTGTGTGTGTAGCAAGTCTGCTATCATAGACACTAATTACAGTTATCAGATGAAGAAATTATTTCTATTTATCCTCTATAGTGTTATTTCTCATCACATTGTATATTTTAATTATTGATTATCTGACATGTTTTTAGATGTGACCTCCTTCCCTCTTTCTCTATCTTAGTAATTACTACATCGGCTTTTTTAGCGGGCCACCAGTACCATTTAGAAATTCGGGACTGTTTAGTTTAACTTTATCTTCCTGTACACTTAGTTTAGTTCTGTACATTTAGTCATGCTTAGATCTGTTGGTTTAGCTTAGCTTATTTAGACAATTAGTTATCATTGTATCTTGTACCTGTCTGTAATTTTGTTCATTATCATGTTCTGTAACTCTGTCTGTAATTTTGTTCATTATCATGTTCTGTAACTTTGTCTGTAATTTTGTTCTTGTGTTGTAAAGCACTTTGAGTCGCCCTATGCCGAAAAGTGCTATATAAATAAATGTACCTACCTACCTACCTATTTATAATCACGTCAGGTCACAGTATTAGTTTAACTAGTTACCAGCTGCTACAGAGATAACCAAAATTAGCAGTAGCAGGCACTGATGTTTGTTTTAGTAATTTTAAATGATGAAAGCTTTGTTTTATTTTATAAAACAAACAAATGTTTTTCAAACTCACCACCACAGACTGCATGTCTGAGTCTCTCTAAGTTAACATAGCTAACAGCAGAATAAAGCCATTTCCTTCCTTTAACTTGGAGCCAAAGTGTCTCTTAAACATGGCAGCCATGAGTTCCAGGAGGTTTAGCTGCCCACCAATAACCAGGTGATGTGCCAACAAGTGTATGTCTGCTTAGTTTCACTTCACTTCAACAGATGAAGCAGCATGCCAAGAGGGCAGAGTCATACACAATATCTATGGCTTTATTTAAAGTCAAACTCCTCCTTTCTTTTGCTGGCTGCCTGGTAATGAACAGATCCAGTCACTGCAGGTTGTTACAGTAAACTTCTTTTTTTTTACCAAACAATTTTTGCATTTTTTCTACTCAGGAATGGATGGGATTTTAAATGTAACTAAATACAATATTTGAAATAAAACGGACTCAAGTAAAAGTACAGATTCAATTAATCTAATTTTCCGTACAAAATATAGAAAATTAATACGCAATTACAGTAACACAAATAAATGTAATTTGTTTCTTTCCACCTCTGATATTTAGTAATTTCTTTTTTATTACTGTTGTCAGTTTCAATTTTTTTCAGTGACCTGTGTTGGTTTTTCTTTCTTTAATGAAAGAGTACCAACAAATTTGACTACACCTGTATATGGGTGAATTTTTCTGTAAGTTTGTTCTGAATAATTTTAGAGTTGGTTGAACCCACTGTGGTCACTGTAATGTATTATGTGTTGTTTCAATCACTGAAAAAGAGTCTGAGCAGCATTAAGTTTAATTATTTTCACCTAAATAAACATATCACTGTTGTGTAAACAGCTGATAGCTGTCATTGCACAATTTTAATGTGGAGGAGTGTGTTAAGTGTGTTATTGTTATATAAGTGTTATAGTTTTACACTTGCTGTCACTGTCCTCCATCTTGAATACTGTATTTTCTGGACTATAAGGTGCACTTAAAAGCATTCAATTTTCTCAAAAGACGACAGTGAGCCTTATAATCCGGAGCGCCTTATATATGTAAGAAGTCGTAATGTTTTAGTACGACTTTGGTAAACTACAATGCTGCATCGCTTGCAGCATTAAGGCTCAGTTATAATCACGCAGGGCTCTGCGCACGGTGCACGGGCCTGAACGAGCGGTGGAGGCGTTTATACTTGACGCTTACGTCGGTAGAGTATTCTTCCGTAAGTTTTGAACCGTTTGATTATCTTTGTGATCTCTCATAGAGGGATCATTTAAATGCTGACACAGGCGAACTAGCTCCGCTGGAGCACCAAAATCGTTTCGCGGTCTGCGTGAATTTACATAAATTGGGAGGTGCAGACGATGCGCCTTGTAGTCTGGTGCACTTTATATATATGACAAAAGTTCGACAATAGACCATTCACTGACAGTGCGTCTCATAATCCAGTGCACCCTATAGTGTGGAAAATACGGTATATACTGCCCTTCCAGAACCTGCAGCTCAGTCAAGTGCCAAACCCACCTGTTCTCTGATTGGGTTGTTGAAATTGTGATTGACATGACATTGACTTGCAAAGTGAAACTCACAGGCAGTTTTACATGTTGCTTTTTTAGTCTGTATCTGTAAACAGACCTTAGCAAAAAATAAATAAATAAAATAAAAATTGTAACTCGTGTAACTTTTTTACAAATACAAATCATTTTACACACACAGATTCTTATCTACACATGCAAAAAGATGAAACTCTCAGACATACTGGTTTACAAGACTTACAAAACAAGACTACAAAACTTAATTTACAACTACACATTCTGATTTACAAGCACAAAATATTTATGACTGGAATTTGTACCCATACAGAATGTCTGCCAACATCCTGAAAATACACTCTATTCATGTGTGTGAACAATGTTGTGATTGGCATCAGAAAGACATATGAAGAAACATAAATATCAGTACTTCAACATTTGAAATGGATTTCCAATTTCTAGAGTATGCAATCATGTAAAAAAATATTTGTCCAATGTTCAATAAATCTTTAAATAAGCTGTCAATTTTCCAGTCCTTTGTTTTAATTATGAAAATAAAATGCAACAATATGATCATGCCATTGACCATTTAGTTAAATTAAACTATTAATAATACTGTAATTATTTTTTCTTCTTCTTCGGTACCACTTTGACTGTGTCAGAACCCCAACACCAACCATCATCCTGTAGCTTCAGACCTGGCTGGGTTTTGGGACATGCTTCAGCTGTCTATAGAGAACATCAGCCTTAAGTTTGATGAGCTTCACCAGCTTAGGGCCAACAACTGGAGAGCCCTGGATCCACCTGAAAGAAAGGTAAACAGAAACTTTCAGAGGAGATAATTTACAGGCCTCACTGAGTGCTTTAGTACTCTGTTTTATCTATTATTTTGTGGCCATTATAGATGGAATTCATATGAAAGTAATTTATTTTGGGGAAAAAAGCAATGTTTCATGGGTTTTACTGCTATGCTGCCACTTGCAGTATCTACAGTGGGTTGCAAAAGTACTCACCCCATTGGAAATCTTTCTATTTTGTTGTCTTACAAGCTGGAATTTCCCAGAATTTTATTTTAATTCTGAGTAATAAATCTACATAAGAAATGCTTAATAATAATTAAGTTAAACATGGAACATAATTTTGGAATTCTGAATTTAAAAGATTACTGAATTTAACAAACTTTTTAGTCTTCCACATTTGAAGCCAATAAAACAAATGTCTGACTTTAAAATGTCCAACTGCAGTTTTATAACCATTTTCTGAGTTCCAGCAAGAATCCAGAACCAACTAGGACTTTGGCTGGACCATCACTACACCTAGATTCTTTGCTTTTTCCACCATTTTGTTTTAGATTAGGTGTTGTCATTGGGATCATTGTCCTTTTTCATCATGACCCAGTTTGGTCCAAGCTTCAGCTGTCAGACAGATGACCTTACATTTGATTCTAGAATCCTTTGGTTTACAGAGGAGTTCAAGGTTGACTCAATGACTGCAAGGAGCCCAAATCATCAGCTCTTCACCACAGTGCTGACAATTGATATGAGGTGTTGTGCTGATAGGCTGTGTTTGCTGCTGTGCATTATGGGTAAACATAACTTTGGCTTCATGTGGCAAAAGGACATAGTTCCTGAAGTTCTGTGGTTCATTCACATAAAACTTAACAAACCTTAGTCACCATGCCATGCTCTTTTTAGATAGAAGAGGCTTTTTCCTGCAACCCTCTCAAATGACCTTTACTTGTTCAGTCTTCTTCTAACTTACACTTTACCCTTTAGATTGTGGTGTGTATAGTCTGAGTTGGAGCTCAATTTTCTGTCATGGTTTTGATGAGCTCTGCTCTCAGCCACGCCACCGGTTCCGCTCTCAGCCACGCCACCGGTTCCGCTCTCAGCCACGCCACCGGTTCCGCTCTCAGCCACGCCACCGGTTCCACTCTCAGCCACGCCACCGGTTCCGCTCTCAGCCACGCCACCGGCTC
>NC_051449.1:26989888-26995391 GCF_001649575.2 Kryptolebias marmoratus
GGGTCAGTCCGACGCCGCCGCCACAGCTCCACGGGCGGGTCAGTCCGACGCCGCCGCCACAGAACCATGGACGGGTCAGCCTGAGGCCGCCGCCACAGCCCCGCCTGCCTTCGTCTCAGTGGGGGTCGGCGACCACGATGCCCCACCAACCTTCGTCTCAGTGGGGGTCGGCGACCACAACGCCCCATCAACCTTCGTCTCAGTGGGGGTCGGCGACCAAGACGCCCCACCAGCCTTCGTCTCAGTGGGGGTCGGCGACCACGACACCCCACCAGCCTTCGTCTCAGTGGGGGTCGGCAACAAACGACGCCCCACCAGCCTTCGTCTCAGTGGGGGTCGGCGACCACGACGCCCCACCAGCCTTCGTCTCAGTGGGGGTCGGTGACCACGATGCCCCATCAGCCTTCGTCTCAGTAGGGGTCGGCGACCATGATGCCCCACCAGCGGGCCCAGCTGACGCCGTTGCCGCTGTTCCACGGGCGGGCCCAGCTGACGCCATTGCCGCTGTTCCATGGGTGGGCCCAGCTGACACCGTTGCCGCGGTTCCACGGGTGGGACCTGCTGACGCTGCCGCCGCTCCTTCGCCTCGCCTGTCGCACGGAGGGTCCCGGACGACGCCTTCGCCTCGCCTGTCATACGAAGGGTCCCGGATGACGCCTCCACCTCGTCCTGCTCAGCCACGCCGAGGGTCGACGCCTGGCCCTGCTCAGTCACGCCGAGGGTCGACGCCTGGCCCTGCTCAGTCACGCCGAGGGTCGATGCCTGGCCCTGCTCAGCCACGCCGAGGGTCGACGCCTGGCCCTGCTCAGCCACGCCGAGGGTCGACGCCTTGCTCTGCTCAGCCACGCCGAGGGTCGACGCCTCGCTCTGCTCAGCCACGCCGAGGGTTGACGCCTTGCTCTATCCGACTCTCGCCTGCTTGGCCCACGTCCACGCATGCTTGGCCCACGTCCACGCCTGCTTGGCCCACGTCCACGCCTGCCTGGTTCACGTCCACGTCCACGCCTGCCTGGTTCACATCCACGTCCAAGCCTGCCTGGTCCACGTCCACGCCTGCCTGGTCCACGTCCACGCCTGCCTGGTCCACGTCCACGCCTGCCTGGTCCACGTCCACGCCTTGGTACTCACCTGCTGCGCCCAAGCTGCAAATGAGCCGCCCCCCTGAACTCTGGTTCTACACAGCGGAGGGGGCTTGGGTAGTCCCTCAGAACTTCTGCTTTGCAGCAGATGGCGCTTAGGCCGCCTCCTAGAACTCTTGCCTCGTCGCGGACGGCCATTGGGCCGCCCGCCTGAACTCTGATTGTTTTGTTTTTTGTTTCGTTTCCCCTGGCCTTTTGCCTGGTCGGTTTTGTTTTGTGGTTTTGTATGTTTTTGTTCTTGCCCTCCGTCCTGTGCTTTTGTTTTACCCCCTCCACCCTCCCGAGTCAGGTTTATTTTTTTTTGTTTGGGGACTTCAGGAGCCATCCCTTAAAGGGGGGGCTCTGTCATGGTTTTGATGTTTTGTTTGGTTTTCTAGTTTTTGTTCTGCTTTGTTTCTTCAAATTGTGTTCATGTCTTGTCACTTTCACCTTCCCCAGTACTTGCCACGCCTCATTCTTCCATACCATGCTGTTCTGTTACATTCCAGTCTTTCATGCCACACCCACATTACCATAACAACTCAATCACTGCCATTATTCTCACCTGTTTGCAATCACTCACCTGTGTCCATTTTCCTCCTGATCCTCAGTCTTTAAATACCGGTCTTTGTTCTTCATTCTCCACTGGGTCATTTCGTTCCGTTTTGTCATGTCTCTTTGTTCAGTGCCTTACCTTGCCTTGCCTTGTTTTCGTTTTGGATTTCTGTTATTGTTAGTTTTTGCTGCCACGTCAGCCTTTTGTTTTGTTCGAGTTTTAGTTTAATAAAATTTTGTGGATTAAGTTGAGTCTGCGTTCTGGGTTCGCCGCCATAGTTCCACCGCACGACATTTTCTGAGCCTTGCGGGGTGAATTTGCTAGGACATCCACTCCTGGGAAGATAGGCAGCTGCCTTAAATGTTTTCCACTTGTGAATCAACTTTCTCTCTGTAAAAATTATGGACTCTAAATATGACCTTTACTCTTCTCATATTGAAGGGCAGTAACAGTTCCTTCTCTAAGGTGCTAATGTCTTTCTGCCTTGGTGTTGTGTTAACAAACACTTTTATGCTCCTGAACAGCAAATTGATAAAACTCCTGCTTTTCTAGATGTGGTCCCACTGAAGATGATCAGTTAATCACTACATCTGATCAGCAACTCCTGGTTGATACTGAACCTCTGAAAGTCTGTGGAAGCAGCAAGACTGGGCACAGTTTTTCACTAACAGCTTTAAGATTTTGTTTCTGTTTAATAAATAATGACATGGTGGAATCTGTTGTGTGTTTTTATTCACTTGAGGTTAGATTTGAACAGTTTTAAAACCTACTAATAGCCAGATTATTTTGATATTCACTGATACGAAAAACAATAGAACTGAAAGTTAGTGGACCCTCTTTTTCCCATGATTATGGATGACGCTCTTTTGGCAGATTTGCTGTGGTGGCATCATCTTTCCATCTCCTAATAATGGATCTAATCAAGCTCAGTCGGATGTTCAAAGTTCTGGAATATTTTTTATAACCCAACTCTCATCTGTACTTCTCCACAACTTTGTCTCTGACTTGTGTGAAGAGTTCCTTGGTCTTTTGGTGGAAGTTCTTACTACTTAGAGGTGTTGGACTGGTGTTGATTCTGAGGGCTATCAGAACCCGTGGATATGTACTGAGATCACTTGACTCTTAAATTTTTCACTAGTTGATCTTATTTGAATAATTCTGTAGCCGTTGAAGGTAATTGTTGTGGTTGTGAATATATATACATGCACAATCTTTGAGTTTTATATATATATTATAGTTTAATTAAGTTTTTTCTCCAATTTAACTTGATTAATCTCAAAGTTTTTTGTAGCTTTATTTATAATAAAACTAAAAATCCAAATCAAAGTCCAGAGTATAGGGCAACAAAATAGAAAGAATACCAAGTACCAGGAGGGTGAATTTATTTGCAGTTTACATAAACTGAATACATTTTATACAAACTTCTGAGCTGTGTTAAACTTTGGTAAAAGAAGCAAATGTCCTATAATTTCATATGATTATGAGAAATGACCTCTCCCTGGGCTGCCACCTTATAGTGGTGGAGGGGTTTGAGTGTCCCAATGATCCTAGGAGCTATGCTGTCAGGGGCTTAATGCCCCTAGTAGGGTCACCCAAGGCAGACAGGTCCTAGGTGAGAGGCCCGACGAAGTGCAGCCCAAAGACCCCTTATGATGAGTGAAAATATTGGACACAGTGTTCCCTCGCCCAGACGCGGGTCACCAGGGCCCCACTCTGGAGCCAGGCCTGGAGGTGGGGCACGTTGGCGAGCACCTGGTGGCCAGGCTTTCACCCCTGGAGCCCAGCCAGGCACAGCCCGAAGAGGATACGTGGGTCCCCCTTCCCATAGGCTCACCACCTATGGGAGGGGCCAAAGGGGTCGGGTGCAATGTGAGATGGGTAGTGGTCGAAGGCGGGGACCTTGGCATTCTGATCCTTGGCTACAGAAGCTGGGTCTCGGGACTTGGAATGTCACCTCTCTGGTGGGGAAGGAGCCTAAGCTGGTGTGTGAGGCTGAGAGGTTCCGGCTAGAAATAGTCGGGCTCACCTTAACGCACGACTCTGGCTCTGGAACCAGTCTCCTTGAGAGGGGTTGGACACTCTTTCACTCTGGAGTTGCCCACGGTGAGAGGCGCCGAGCAGGAGTGGGCATACTTGTTGCCCCCCATCTTGGTGCCTGTACGTTGGGGTTTACCCCGGCGAATGAGAGGGTATCCTCCCTCCGCCTACGTGTGGGGGGACGGTTCCTGACTGTTGTTTGCATTTATGCGCCGAACAACAGTTCGGATTACCCACCCTTTTTGGAGTCCTTGGAGGGATTACTGAAGGGTGCCCCTACTGGGGACTCCCTTGTTCTGCTGGGGGACTTCAACTCTCACGTGGGCAATGACAGTGAGACCTGGAGGGGTGTGGTTGGGAGGAACGGCCCCCTTGATCTGAAACTGAGCGGTGTTCTGTTGTTGGACTTCTGTGCTCGTCATGGATTGTCCATAACGAACACCATGTTCAAACATAAGAGTGTCCATATGTGCTCTTGGCACCAGGACACCCTAGGTCGCAGTTCAATGATCGACTTTGTTGTCGTTTCATCTGATCTGTGGCCGCATGTTTTGGACACTCGGGTGAAGAGAGGGGCAGAGCTGTCAACTGACCACTACCTGGAGGTTGGCTCCGATGGTGGGGGAGGATGCCGGTCAGACCTGGGAGGCCCAAACGTATTGTGAGGGTCTGTTGGGAACATCTAGCGGAGTCTCCTGTTAGGCGGAGCTTTAACTCCCACCTCCGGGAGAACTTCGAACATGTTCCGGGGGAGGCGGGGGACATTGAGTCCGAGTGGGCCATGTTCCGTGCCTCTATTGTTGAGGCGGCTTATTGAAGCTGTGGCCGCAAGGTGGTTGGTGCCTGTCGTGGCGGCAACCCTCGAACCCGCTGGTCGACATCAGCGGTGAGGGATGCTGTCGGGCTGAAGAAGGAGTCTTATTGGGCGTTTTTGGCCTGTGGGACTCCGGAAGCAGCTGACGGGTACCGGCAGTCCAAGCAGCATGCGGCTCGGGTGGTTGCTGAGGCAAAAACTCGGGCATGGGAGGAGTTTGGAGAGGCCATGGAAAAAGACTTCCGTACGGCTTCGAGGCGATTCTGGTCCACCATACGGCGTTTTAGGAGGGGAAAGCAGTACAGCACCAACACTGTTTATAGTGAGGGTGGTGTGCTTCTGACCTCGACTCGGGACGTTGTGGGCCGGTGGGCCGAATACTTCGAAGACTTCCTTAATCCTACTGGCATGTCTTCCATTGGGGAGGCAGAGCCTGGGAGCTTTGGGTCGGGCTCTCCAATCTCCGGTGCTGAGGTCACCAAGGTGGTTAAAAAGCTCCTCTGTGGCAAGCCTCCGGAGGTGGATGAGATTCGTCCGGAGTTCCTTAAGGCTCTGGATGTTGTAGGGTTGTGTTGGTTAACGCGACTCTGCAATATACGCAATATTGCAGAGTCGCGTTAACCAACATCAGGGGCAGTTCCTCTGGATTGGCAGACCAGGGTGGTGGTCCCCTTATTCAAAAAGGGGGACCGGAGGGTGTGTTCCAACTACAGAGGGATCACACTCTTAAGCCTCCCTGGTAAGGTCTATTCCACTCCAGCTCTCGCTGGAGTAGTTCACAGCTGAGTGTGAAACTGCCTGGATGAGGATCAGTGCCTCCAAATCTGAGGCCATGGTCTTGAGCCGGAAAAGGGTAGAGTTCCTTCTCCGGGTCGGGGAAGATGTCCTGCCCCAAGTGGAGGAGTTTAAGTATCTCGGGGTCTTGTTCACGAATGAGGGAAAAATGGAGCGGGAGATCGACAGGCGGATTGGTGCAGC
>NC_051449.1:26995745-27005541 GCF_001649575.2 Kryptolebias marmoratus
CTGGGAGGAGGCCCAGAGGGAGACCTAGGACACGCTGGAGGGACTATGTTTCTCGGCTGGCCTGGGAACGCCTTGGGATTCCCCCGGAGGAGTTGGCCCAAGTGGCTGGGGAGAGGGAAGTCTGGGTCTTCCTGCTTAGGCTGCTACCCCCGTGACTCGACCCCAGATAAGCAGACGAGGATGGATGGATGAGAAATGAAGGGTTTCAGATAAGATCAGCTTATTTAGGGTTTTCAGCTCCTCTGAAAGAATGGTCACGATTAAGCAAACATTTTCTCTTAATTCTACCTTTTATTTACCACAGTTAACATCCGATAAAGATCATAGGATAGGATTTTTTTAAACTAATGCTTTTTAAAGTAAAGCTCTATTTAAGGAAACAAAACATTTTAACAGGAAATTTTAGAGCATCACTCCATGCTGTAAATCCTCATCTACAAACCCTAAAACAAGGAAACATATGCAAAATGACCATCGGTCAAACATCATAAACAACCTTTATGTGTCTTCTGCCTGTTCTGTCTCTCTCTTTTACAGCTATTTTTGAATCATCATTATGTGTGTGTGTTGACAGTGAAGGCGCTTGCAAAAAGCCTAACATCAGTCAGCATTACAGCACCACCAACACCACCACGGAGCTTTTAGTCATCCAGTCTTTCATGGATCCATCATGTCTGCCTTTCCATTCACCTGTCTCTGCTGCCAGCTGCTGCCTGCAGTCATCTCACTCTGTGTGCTTTCATGTTGTGTGTTTCTGCTGCAAATGGGAGGATAGATCAGCAGATGAGTATGTAGGTAATATTTTTTTATATTTAATATCATTTTAGAATGACAATCACTATAGTGGCCAAAAATGTGAAAAGAAATCAGATCACATGCTTCAGCTGTAAAACACAGTATTGTCTGAGAGTAAATAAAACTCTTATGAAGATGTGCAGACAGTAAGCTGGAAATACAGTATGACATTTTTTAACCTTCAAAAGACTAAAAGATTTTAATAATGATTCTGTGTGAATGCTGAATTACTGCTGGTTTATGTTAAAGAAGCTGAAACTGTGTTTATAAAGTTAAAAGGATAAGAAGAAAAATTAAAATTAGCAAAAATGCTAAAATTTGCAATAATAAAAACAAAATCTAGAAAAACAGCATCTAAAATAGCAGGTGTAGTTAAAGCTAAAACCAGCATAACAGTAGTTTAAAGCTAAACTGAGCAAAACTGTATCTGATAGTATGATGTATGCAGAATAAATTTTTCAACAGCACAAACATTTTCAAAGATTTGAATTTTTTTTAAGGTATTTCAAAGATAGAAAAGTTGTAAAAAAATTTGAAAAAAGTATAAAAGTTACAAAAGCCAAGATTCATGGCTGTATGACCTGTACAAGTTGAAAGTTTTGATGCTTGAATAGCCGAATTAGCTCAAAGTATGCTGAAGTAATTACAGTCTAAAAAACATACAGAAGAAACTTGAAACAGGAAAACAACATTGGTTGTATCTTACGTATTGACTCTGGTTTTACTCCTTTTTGTGTTCATCATTTACTGCTCTGTGTATTTAGGACAGATATTCTGCAATGTTCTAATATAACAGAAAATGTTTTTTTCTAGAATTTTATTGCAAACATTTGTTTGTAAGACATCTTGTACAAATTAAAAGCCTAGCATCCCATAAAGGAATGTATATCACCCACCACCTTTCATGGTAGAGTTTTAAACTAAGATCATTTGTTGAGTGTTAGAGCCTTTTTGGTCGAACCTTGTACACATTGTTATGGGTTATCTGATGTGATATTGCAAGATCTTGAGATGTTTTAGTGCTCAAAATAAGGGTTTTAATGACTCAGTTACTGACACATAAAACTTACGGTCAGTAACTGTAAATTTGACCAAGTTTTTTTTTCCATTTTTGTGTTGACTAATGTTAGTTAGTTGTTGCAGCTATTTTGAATTGGTTTGACTCCAAACGATAATCAGTTGTGGACATATATCTAATGATTACTTTCTGAGAATTTTGTTAAAATACATTTTTTTGTTTTATGAGATATTTGGTAGCATTTTATAATAAGTGCACTTTTTTACCCATAATTAATCATTAATAAATGGTTAAGTAACCTTGAAAACATCAGTAATTAAGGATGTTTCATACTTAATAAGCTATAAATTAACACATTTATTAATACTTTAACCATAAATGCTAAGTACCTCCAAAACAACTATGTTTATTTATGCTTAATAACTCGTGAATTAACTATTGTATATACTGTGTGTATATGTATGTAAATAGTCATATAAATGTACTTTCACACTATGGGTTATACATGTATTAATGGTTAGAGAATGTTTGAATTGACTGTATACTTAACCTGCAGTGCATTAATAATTAAGCCAGTTGCTAGTAGTTAGTTAAGTCTTTTTGTGAACCCTTCTAAAGTGAAAACTATTTATGCTTTATCAAGTATTTGTTAATGTAGACAAAACATAAATAAGACATAAATAACATAAACATACATGCATAAATAAAATGTGGTTATTATAAACTGCTACCTCATATTTTGCTAACACAGAGAAAAACAAGCACACACACAGAGACGTGGACAGCAGGTGATAAAACTACATTTATTTAGAAAAACCTTGTCTCCAACATTTTGCTATGCAACCGTTTTTGCTTTAGCAATATAACATAAAAAATGCATAGTATTAATAATAAAATACCTTAAATAAAATGTCAATAAAATAAAGGCATATTTGACAAAAGTAGTTATCACTGTTAGGTTGATTATAACTTTTAAATTAGAGATGAGTGACTAGTATTTTATTTCACATAATATTTTTTACAGTTCTCATCTTAACCATGTACAGCATTTTCACATGTTTAGTAAATCTGTATTTTTCCATTTTGTCAATTGTGTCAGTATATCGTTATATTTTGGGTTGTCTGCAGTAGGGTTATTCCAGACCATCTCATAGTCAGCTGAGTGTCACCTACTGAAAAACTAATCACTGAATGTGATTTCAGAATCAGCACAAATTTAATGCATAAAAATAATTTAGAACAAGTGGATCCTTCTGTATTACTAAAGAACTGGAAACACTTTAATATTAAGCTGTTATATGATGCAGATGTTGCTGAGTAGAATACAAGTACAGAATTGAGATTGTAAACCAAATCTCATTTATTTACCAAGTACCTACCTGGTAATTGCCAAGTACATATCTGGTACATGCACCCTTTACTTACCCTATCCATATCAGGTAAGCAACAAGTGCGGACCCTGTTAATACCAGGTACATACCTGGTTCTTATCTGGTACTGATCAGGCACGTACCGGGCTGATTATGTATTTCTATCATTCATATATTTAAATCTGGATTGTTGAAGCAGGGAAGAAAAAAAGTAGATATTTGACCACCCCCTACCCCCATCCCCAGGAGTATTATAAAACACAAACATATATAGAAATGCATTTCTTTTTCCTAAAATCCCCCCACCCCTCTCTATCTACATTCTTTCTCAACAGGAGAGGCGGCTTCCACCCCCAGTGCCTAAAAAGCCACATAAGGGTCCCCACCACCACCACCCCCCTCTGACCAGAGACCGCTCACTGGAGAGCTCCGAGAAGCAGCGGCTAGAAGCCCGCAAACGGCTGATGGCTGCCAAGAGAGCGGCATCTGTACGCCAGAACTCAGCTACAGAGAGTGCTGACAGCATTGAGATCTACATTCCTGAGGCCCAGACCCGGTTATGAGGACACTAACCGGAATAAACATGAACAGAAAACAGGAAAATGGATGGTTATCAACTTCAAGGTAGAAAGATGTTAACCTAATGTGAATATTTTACTAATCTAATGTTTTCTTTAGCTTCTCTTCAGTTTTTACCAGGTCAGTTGTGTTAAATGGAATATATATGAACCAGAGTTTACCAGGTCTAATTTTAAACACAATATTTAGTTTGAGTTTATGTACACACTTCTCTCAGTTCTGTTACATTTTAGTCATAACCCAAGTTCTTTTCATGTAAATTTTTCAGTTTTGCTTTATGCTGTAACAAAAATGCAAAAACTTTATGATCACTACTTTGAATTTATATGTTAAACATCCACATGAGCCTTGATGCATATCCAATCTTCTTTATAACCTCTGCTGTTTAAACCACAAACAATAATTTTTATTTAGTCAGAAAACAAATTTTTTTTTAAATTTTGATTCAAATGCAAATTGAACAGTATTGTTTATTTAGTGAAAGTTTATGCTTGAATTCTTACTTATTTTGTTGAAACTAAAACCTTAATTTACAGTCCCTTCACTCTAGACCTAAAACTGTGGATTCATCACTTACTGGTTCAAAGTTTTATATATTTATTTGCTGGTCCTAAACAGTATCAATACAAGTAGTATCTCACTAAGTTGCGACTGTTGGAGAGTAGGTGGCGAATCAAAATTGTGAAAAAACAGGCAAATTTTCTTTTGCATTCTTACTGAATGCTGAGTATTTCCAACCCAGTGGCCAAATTTTGAAAATCCTGGCATATTTTTCTGTTCATGGCTTGCAAAACTGTGTCCTAGGTCAGGGGTTGGCAAACACGCGGCTCAAGAGCTGCATGCGGCTCTTTAGCTCTGCCTTAGTGGCTCCCTGGAGCTTTTTCAAAAATGTTTGAAAATGGAAAAAGATGGGGGTGGGAAATATATTTTTGTTTGAATATGGTTTCCGTAGGAGGACAAACATTCGTAACGTTTTCCAATGCTGTAAAAATGTGTAGAATAAATAATAAAGCTGTGTCCGAATTCAGGGTCTGCATCCTTCGAAGGACGTATTTGTCGGCCAATTATGTCATAGCGTAGCAACAAGGCCTGTCCGAATTCAAAGTCTCCTTCAAATGCAGCTTTCAAATGCATCCTTTTTTTCCCCAGATTTTAAGGATGGGTTCAGTGTATCCTTCATGGCTCACCATATCCCATAATTCATTGCGGGTCCAAACCGGGTGTTCAAGCAAAGCGGCAATGACGATGAAGAGGGGCAAATTATTTTGTTATATTACACTTTAAGTGACACAAGATTTTTTACAACATTTTGAGGCGAGAATGTGGCTTTGAAAGTCTCAAATATTTTCTCGGTTCATCAATACATCACCTAATTGCAATATTGTTCTGACATTTTCAGACATGTCTGCTCCCGCTGTATTAGCAGCCAGTTCCCCTCGCCAGCTGTCAGCTGGCCGAGCACTCCAGGTTCGGTATACCAGGGGAGAACGCCTGACTCCCGGCTCATTGTTATAAAAACTCCCGCTAGCTTTCCCCAATGAGTGGAAGATAAACACCGATATTATGTAATATCTAGTTGTAAAATGTTTGGTTTACTAAAGTATTTCATTTATTCCTGAGCAAATCGGTTTGATTGATTAAAGTTAAGTCTTCAAACATAATAGGTTTATGTAACTGTAATGGCTTATCTGAGATCTGGAGAGTATTATATTTGAAAATGAATAATTTGCTTATATTTATTCCTTGTGACAAGGCTCGGTGTGGATGGATTCAGCACGGGCAGACAACGACAAAATTTTAATGACTTTATTAAAGCTGCTAAGCTAATTGGAACGCTAGTTCCGGAAACTGCACTCTCTTCGTGGAGCGGGACCAGGCTCGTGGCAGGTAAGGCCACCGTGGGCTGTGAGTAGAGAGGAGCTGAGGTGTTTAGCAAAGGGCTTAGGCGAGAGGGAGAGTCCAGGGACAGGTGAGAGGTCAGAGCCAGGAGATCAGAAGTGAGCAGCCAAATCCAGAAGGGTACGAACCAGTAATCGTTGTCCAGAGAGGGAAAGCGAGGTCGGTATCCGGGAGTCTGAGTCCGTGAAGCTAACAGGCAAGGAGCAGGCAAGGATCGAGAGTCAGAAGTCAGGCAAGGGTCTGTAATCATGAAGGCAGGCAAGAACTGTGACGAAGCACTGGACATTTACTAGGAAAACCATTCAATAATCTGGCAGTGAGTGAGAGTGAGAGGTGAGCTTTTATACTGACTGAAACAGGTGAAGATGATTGCAGTGATTGTCGTGGCTTGGAGTCCGGGGGGGTGGCATGATCGGTGAGGCTGTGGAAAGTTACTGAGACTGAGATCTGTGAGCAGGAGGCGTGGCAGGAACACCTTGTAGAAATGTGCAATTCATGTTTGAACATTTAAGAATCAAACTAACAGATTTTTCTTTTACTATGAAACAGCCTTTAATACAAAAGGCAATGGATAATATAGAAATCTGGAGTAATACATGAATAAAAAAACAAACTTCGGCTCTATTGTTTTCTTATAAGGCTTTTAATTATTTTGCGGCTCCAGACAGATTTGTTTTGTTTTGTTTTTTTTTTGGTCCAAAACGGCTCTTTCAACATTTTGGGTTGCCGACCCCTGTCCTAGGTTGAGCATAACATTTTGTTGTCCACCTCTACCCACATCATGTCATCTGTCTCAGTCTGCTTTCTACCCACCTTTGCAACCGCCCCTACATTTATGATTTAACCTACCAGAGTATACTGCAGAAAGGAAGATCAATAAATTTGTGCCAGTTTTTCAAAGAGTAATTATTATTTACTACTAGTTTGGTTAAACCTGGATATTGGTGGCTGTTGCTTTGGATGTTTTCTGTCAGAGGACAGCTCAAAATACAGCTCTAGCACTCTAGAATTAAAGAAACTATATTGGTTCAAGACAGGTTTGGAATAACCGTGACAACTCTGCAACTATTTTGAGAGAAAATTTATTGCACTAATTTTTTGATCATGTTCAAATTTCAAACAACAAGGCTACAAGCCTTTGTGCCTCACGCAAGGAAACTGAGAACCCTGCAAAGGCTTTGATATGTTTCTGACACTTCCGCCAGAATGCCATTTACCAACTATCCTCCAACAGTCACAGCCTAGTGAGATACTGGCTTTATGGTTGTGGACGTGAGAGCCACATTCAACAATGATTTTACAGCTTCTTCATTGAGGATTGTTGCAACAAATGGGATTGTTCCAGCTAGTAGACATGTCATTGTTGACTCATGCTGAGCATTTGAAACTGCAGGGGCCTGATGATTATCTGGCTTCATGAACTCAAACTTTGCAGGATGTTTGAACATTTTAAATTATACCTAAATATCCAAATGTTATTACCAGACCATGCTTTGAATACAGTAAGTTGTCAGATTAGTCTTGCTTCTACACTTGCCTCATTATTTTGTTATTAAAACTGGGGACCTGCCAACCATGGTCAACCAATGATAATACACAGAAAGAGAACCAGTGCCTCAAAAAGTCCAGCTTCAAAGTAATAATATTTTTTTGCAGTCTCCAAATGCAAAAAAATGAATTTGTTTAATTATTCATTCAGATGAATGAAAAGTGAATGGAAAAAGAAAGCTGGGTACAATAATATAATAATTTCCCAAAAGAAAACCCTGACTGTTTTACACTCTGATTGGCCAAACATGCCAGCTCTTCAGTCTTAGCACTTCTATCTTTTTTATGAGGGACAAAAATAGCTTTACCAGTTTTAGACAGACAATGAGAAGTACTTGTTTTTCATCTCAACGAGTTGAACAGCTAGACACATAAAACAACTGACAACAAGTCTTAGAAACAATTTTTTTGGTTTTTGACTCTTGCGTACACTGGGAGAACAAATTATTTTTTCCCTGCTGATGATGTAAATGGACAATCTTTAAATTTTATGGTGGTTTAATTTCGATAAGGTAGATGTCAAGTAAAACTCCAGGAAAATAAAATTATATATATAATTTTATATATAATTTTAATTAATTTGTAACTCTTATGTTATTATGTATTACATAAGAGTTACAAATTAATTGATGTCCCAAAGGGAAAGGGAAATGATTTCAACTCATTACTTTATGGGTATAAAGCTCACCAGTCCTGAGAATAAGTTTTTTCCCATCCAACCTCTCCAACACACTGGACAGACCAAAGGTCTGTCAGAGGACATCAGGGACCAGATAGTTGATCTGCACAAGGCTGGAATGAACTACAAGACCATCAGCAACAAGCTTGGTTAGAAGATGACAACTGTTGGTGTGATCATTCATAAATGGAAGAATTACAAAATGACCATTATGTACCCTCAGACTGGAAAGCCATGCAGGACCTCAGTTTGTGATGATGATGATGAGAAAGGTGAGAAATCAGTTCACAACTACACAGGAGTAGCTTGATGATGACCTGAAGGCAATTGTGACTACAGTCATGAAGAACACCATTGGTACCACACTATGCTGTAATGGACTTAAATCTTGCAGTGCAAGCAAGATTCTTTTCAAGAGACTAAAGAAGACCCATGTACAAACCTGCCTTCAGTGTACTAGTGAACATTCAAGTCAGGAGTGGAAAACCTCTGGGCCCTCTGAATGATTTCATCCAGCTTGCCATGCAATTTCAAACAAAAAAAAAACTTAAAAAGTCAGAAGGAATAATATTGACAACCAATGAGTTTTGTGTGATAAATTCATAGTAATTCATATATCCAAGCCAGAATCATGGTCAGTGAACATGAGTGCTGACTGACAGGTGTTGATCATGGCAACTGCAGAAAAAAAGTGGATGCTGAACGCCACAATTTTCAGAAGTACTGGACAAGTGATTTTTTTTCTTGTCTAAGTGAAAAGTAAACCTGTGCATTTAGTTTGTGGTGAGATGCTGTCAGTGATGTAGCATGCTAAACTGGAGGGGATGAAAGGACAGATGTGGACTGATATTCAGATATCTGAATTTGGATGCACAACAATCAGTGTTAAGAAGCTAAAGTCTCACACAGAGGTGAGTTTGAGAAGGCATGCATCTTTGCTGCTGCAGAGCTGCTTCTTGGGTCTAACAATAAATGTGAAACTTGTGCTATATACACTGTACATACCTCATTTTGTTTTGAGATGTTTAATATTGTTTGTGTTTCAAAAGGCAGCAACTTTATAAAAAACAAAACAAAACAAACAAACAAAAAAACAGATTGAAACTTACAAATACTACTTACTATCTTTTTTATCAGTTTATAACTGTCACATCATATGAGTTTACAAAATACGTGTGGCTCTCGGAGGATTTTCTGAAAATTTAAATGGCACCAAGAGAGAAAAGGTTTTCCACCTCTGAGCTAGATGAATTTAAAAAAAGGCTTTGGGACTATGCTCAGATAAGACCAAGATCGAGCTCTCTGTCATCAACTTGACCCACTGTGTTTGGAAGAAGAGAAATGCTGAGTATGAACTAAGAACCACCACCCCCACAGTCAAGCATGAAGATTGAAACAATATGGTTTGGGGCTGTGTTTCTGCTAAAGATACAGGATGACTTCATTGGACTAAGAGACCAATGGACGGGGTCGTGTAACATAAAAACCTTTGATGAAAACCGTTTTCCCTCATTCAGAACACTGACGTTGCATGGATCTTCCAGCATGACAGACATACCACCAAGGCAACTAAAGAGAGGCTTAAGAAGTAGCACATTAAGGTCAAAGATCGGATTAGCCAGTCTCCAGACACCCATCTTGTGGAAAAGTTGTGGAGGGAGCTGAAGTTTTGAGCTGCAAAGCAGCAACCAAGAAACCTGAAGGATTTAGAAAGTTTCTGTAAATGACAAGGCAGGACTTGACAGGATTCAAACTCGCAACACAACGACGAAGTTTTAAGAGTTTTATTGTGGACTGGACAGGAGCGGGACCTGTGACTCTAAACAGGACACTCACGTGACCGTCGTGGACTGGAACCGGAACAGGTAAGTTCTTCTTGGCTTGGTTACTAGTTGCAGACAGGCTTGT
>NC_051449.1:27005754-27021782 GCF_001649575.2 Kryptolebias marmoratus
CTGGACATTTACTCGCTGTGAGGCTTTCAATAATCTGGCGAAGAGTACTGGGAGCTGTGGGAATTTATGGGGACCAGAACAGGTGAAACAGATGACTGTGATTACTTGGGCATGATAATATGGGCGTGGCTTGAACTGTGGATGAATGGAAAGTTAAGTGGCTGTGGCAAGAGGCGTGGCAGGAACAGATGGAGCTGTGACAGTAAAGGGAGGTGTGCAAACCTGGAGACCGACTACAAGATATGTTTTGCATACAAAGATTTCTCCAGCAAGCACAGTCAGATTTTGATTGGAGATCAAATGCAACCACTTATACAGATACCTGTACAGACACTTATACTTCTCAAATACTCATTTCATTTATTGAAATTCAAATCATTCTGTGACTTTGACAGTGTAATGTTTTTTCAGGATTTTTTGTTTATATACTCTCTCTCTCTCAATATTAAACTGAACCTACCATATAACAGGAGACCATTTATTTATTTATAAGACCAAACTTACAAAATCAGCAGGAGATCAAATAATTATTTGGTGTATTATTTAGTTTGTAAAACAAATACTCATATAGAGATAATGAACATGAATGAGTTCTTCATACAGTTTAAGAACTTTAGGGAATTTGTGTTCTTCTCTAGTGTACAAATTTTAAATTCACTGAAATATTTTCAGCAAAACTTCTGTCATTTTAAAGAAACATTGATTCATTTTTTAAGGTTTGGATACCGTACTTTTCTTAAGATAGCTTTTATTCCAAAATATACTAACATTTTATTATTTCATCAAAATCTTCCACAAGTCACAGTCAACAAGCTATCCAACAGGTTTTTGCAACACAACTGGAGCTGTTTTTTTTAAGATTTTATGTTCTCGGTCTTCTTCACTTGAAAGCTTCAGCTTTATCATGGCCAAAACTACAAAAAAAAAAATTTCTGTAAATAGGCAGAATTTTATTTTTGACTATTTTGTATGACACAAAAAGCCATCAAGTGAATATTAAAGTGCTAATGATGTCATGATACTTTCTTATAGAGAACCGAGGTAATGATGTCTGGTCATTTTGGTAAATGAACTGAAAGCGGTTTTTACATAACTTCCTAAATTTTCTGGATTTTGTCATTTGATTTTTACGTTTCTTCTTCTACTTTGACATATATTTTATTTATAGAGTATATTTGGACTGAAGGATAATTTTGTGGTTATTGTGACTTTTAAAGGAGTGCCCACAATGAAACAAATATCTTTTAAATAAAAAAGATAGAGTGGTTGCAAACATGCATTTATGGAAGTTCAAATATTTTGGAACATTTGAATAGTTATTAAAATACTGAAAAACTATTGTCTATTGACAAAGGCAAAAGGGTGGCAGTGCTTTTGTCTATTTCTGTATGTTTGCCTATAGTTATAGTTAAATATCTGATGAACCAGTGGACAGTTTTTAAGGAAACTCCAAAAAAGTAATCATTGGATGTGCATCCACAACTGACTGACTTTTGGAGTCACCACAGCTAATTAACATTACCCAAAATAAAAATGGTTTTAACTCAGTCAGTTTCACAGATTAGCTAAGGTTTGGTGTGGTAGTTGCTGAGAGTCATCCTCATTACATACTCCTAGTGCTAACAAATCCCACAGATTTTGCAATATTGCATGAGACTGTGCATAATATTGCATTGATGATGGTAGAGTCTGACCGCTGCGCAAAGCCTTCTCCAGCACATCCCTAAGGTTCTCGGTGGGTTAAGGTCTGAACTCTGTGGTGGCCAATCCATGTGTAAAAATGATGTCTTATGCTCCCTGAACCACTCTTTCACAATTCGAGCCTGATGAATCCTGGCATTGTCATCTTGGAATATGACCATGCCATCAGGGAAGAAAAAATCCATTGATGGAATAACCTGATCATTCAGTATATTCAGGTAGTCAGCTGAACTCATTTTTTGAGCACATACTATTGCTGAACCTAGACCTGACCAAGTGCAGCAACCCCAGATCATAGCACTACCCTCACAGGCATATGCAGTAGGCACTAGGCATGATGGGTGCAACACTTCATCTGCCTCTCTTCTTTCATTGATGCACCCATCACTCTGGAACAGGGTAAATCTGGACTCATCAGACCACATGACCTTCTTCCATTTCTCCAGAGTCCAATCTTTATGCTCCCTAGCAAATTGAAGCCTTTTTTTCAGTTAGCCTTACTGATTGTGGTTTTCTTAAGGCTACACAGCTGTTCAGTCCCAATTCCTTGAGTTCCCTTTGCATTGTGCATGTGGAAATGCTCTTACTTTCACTATTAAACGTTGCCCGGAGTTCTACTGTTGTTTATCTTTGATTTGATTT
This sequence comes from Kryptolebias marmoratus, assembly GCF_001649575.2. Classification (NCBI taxonomy): domain Eukaryota; kingdom Metazoa; phylum Chordata; class Actinopteri; order Cyprinodontiformes; family Rivulidae; genus Kryptolebias; species Kryptolebias marmoratus. The sequence continues at coordinate 27,008,098 of NC_051449.1, forward strand.
CACCAAACATTTAAGTGATCGCCGATCACGATCATTCAGGATTTTTTTATGGCCATCTATCTTCTTCGAAGACGATGGGTCCCCACTATCCTTCCAGTTTTTAATAATGCGTCGGACAGTTCTTTACCCAATTTTAGTAGTTTCTGCAATCTCCTTAGATGTTTTCTCTGCTTGATGCATGCCAATGATTTGACCCTTCTCAAACAGACTGACTACCCACGAGATGTGTCTTTCGACATGGTTGTTTAAGAAATGAGAAGCAATTCATTGCACCAGTTGGGGTTAAATAACTTGTTGCCAGCTGAAATATGGTCGCCCATGCAGTTATTATCAAACAGGAGGCTCATACCTATTTGCTTAGTTAAATCCAGGTGGCAACTTTTTTTTGGCCAGGCAGTGTGTATTTGCATGCCTCACTTTTCAGTTTTATTAAGTTAGAATTTATTAAAACAAGTTTTTTTCAATATCCCACTGCGTATGATTGGCAGTGATTTAGCTTAAATTGCCAATCCAAAAATGAAATGCTGTGCTAATCCCATGGTGTCTCTTAAGTAGCAAATTAAGTAATTAAATAAATATATTAAACCGATCTTTCTAATATTATTATTTTCTATTAGTCTGAACAAGATAGAGAAGACCTTTTGCATTATTTAAGTGTAATGACAAAATCTCTTAAAACCAAACCAACACAGAAAAGGGCCTGATCTGCCTCTTTAAAGAATAACTTAGAAATTGCATTTCCCTTTGCATCTAAATTAAACTGACATTATTATCCAATGTTGATTAGTTTGTCCAAGTTGAGATTCAGGTTGTTGCTTCACATATTTCTGAATTGTAATCATCTTCTACTGACTGGTCACATAAAGCAATGGCAACTTTACTCCTTTTTTATGCTATTGGAAGTAAACATTTCATAATATTACAATGCCAGCTATTAACTATAGGGGGTTTGATCACAAACAACAAATATCACTTTAGTAGAACTGTGAAAATATCTTAATTTAAGCTTTACAGAGTTAAGCAGTATTACCAACACCACTGACATGTAACTGAGGTGTCCAGTGTTCAGGCTAATTGTTTTCTGCAGAACTGAATCCAGTTGAAAATATTAACCAAACATAGCCTGGCTTTATCTCTGAAACCTGGCTTAATAAATCCTAAAACTCCCAAAATAAAATTTATAAATAAAACTTGAGATGTAAGAATCCATTCCTTCAGTTTATCCAGATATAATCATGCACATGGATTCAAACTCCGTTCTCTTAGTTTAGTTAATTAATGTATGTGGATTTTCTAACAGATGTTATTCTGTTTTAAAGTAAGCAATCCCTTAGTGTTTGGGTTCAATAACATTAACCCTCCTGTTATGTTCGTTTTTGAGGAACAGGAATGATGTTCTGCAAATGTTTATTCATACAGTAGTGTCAGAAATCCAAAAAAAAAATTCCCAGAAACATTTTTGTATCTGATTATTAACTCCATTAGTAACCATTTCAATCAATATTTAGTGAAATGATGGTCTTTAACTCTCACAAATTAAGGATCAATTTTTTTTTTCATAAAAAAAATGGATGTTGAATTTTTTTTTTTATGTCGACTGGAAAAATCTACACAGTAAAAGACAATATTTATACTTGAAATAGATTTTTTAGAATTTTTTTTTACATTTTGAATTTTTTGCTTTTTAATTCATAAATGAACCTGAGACACCTATTCTGTCAAATTGACCCGTTGATTTAAAAACAAGACAAATGAGTCATGAGGATTTGTGTTAAAAATAAACTTTTTTCAATCAATGTTTTTGAACCAGAAATAAACAAAATAACAACAAAATAAGAGATTAGCAACAAGTGATATGTGAAGTGATACAAGTGATATGTCATCATGTGATAGCAAACACTATGCATTATTTAAAATACACAAAAATGAATAGGTGGAAAAGAACAATATGCATATGAGGGACATGTCATCACATTGTGCTTTGTGCAAATTAATTTTGCACATTTCACACACATTTCTGAATGCCACTAGCCTTTCATCCACTGTGACATTAGGGCCTGGGTTGTAGAGCAGTGGAAGTTGCTCAAACCATTTGTCCCATACTGTCTTAATAGCTTTCAGACACATCGTCCTCTATTTCACTGTCTTGATCGAAGATAAGTTCAGGGCTGTTTTATTTTTATTCCTGATGCTCATTTTGTGAAGTTCTGACAGTGACCACATCACATGTGTCTGCAGTGTGTAATGTTTTTAGGACTCCTTTGCAAAGAATATTTATACCCCCCCGGGTCAAATTGACCCAAACAGTATCTATGTAATGTATAAATGCAGGTGGGGGTTGCAAATACGTAAAATAAACAATTTTTGTTTTATATGTTGATTATGCTAATTAAGCCAAGCAGAAGAAGCTTCATACATAAAAAATACTTTAAACTATTTTTTTTAGATGTCTGAATTTTGAAATGGGTTAATTTGACCCGCATCATAACAGGAGGGTTAAAGGTTTGGACAAAGTCCTATTTCCAGGATCATTTACTTCTAAACAAACCATCAAACCTGTTGAATTACAAACATCAACTTGTGTCATCTGCAGAAAAGCAGAAAATACAAACTAATTTTACCCAAAATAAGTAATAATCTGAACTGGACAAGATGACAATTTTCCAAAATTATGCAAATGTACATATTTCTAATGTAACTGTTAGAATGATATTAAAAGGAAATATATAGTAAGTCCTTGTTTAATGAATATCTAATGTGATTCAGATAAAAACACAAACAATTCTTTTGTTTTATTAAATATGACAGACTGATTTTGTAATTTGTAGACAGTCCCTAAAACATCATCTCACGTGTTGCGTTTCCATCTGTTTCTCTATTCAAACTGAAAACAAAACAAAGCACAATACATTCTGCACATAGGCACCAATCATATTGTGAATTTTCTAAACTGAGGGAATAAATCCTTATTTTATTTACCCATGACCTCTGGGAGGTTCCCTAAATTATAGTTATTATGATGGTGGCCCCGATGTTACTTTGCTCTGTGCATGATCACATGAAAAGAAGAATTTCACTTATCTTTGGATGTTTCTTCCCTTCACTGATCAAACAAATAAAGTTGTGGAAAAAAATGAATGCTTAATATTAAAAAGATTGTTGTCTAGTCTGCTATTATCATTTTAATGTTGTACCAACTTTTTTTTGTTGCTTGCATCATGGAAAAATAGCCATGTATAGCATTAACCTCATTAAGATGAGGTGACTGAACAGTAAAAACTGATGTGAAGCTGCTGCTTTTTTATTTATTCATTTTTTGTTTGTTTGTTATTTGTTTTTTTGGGGGGGGACTAAAGTGCCATTGCGATTAGAAGACATTCCAGATCTATCATGGTCTCAAAATGTGGACCAGAACTTGTTTACACATGGTGGAACAAGTTTTGGGTCAGGATAATCACTTCAAAAGTACTTCACTTGCCACTTCTTTGCTACAACTAATGACAGCACTATTTGTGATGAGTCCTTGGATGACTGTCATTAGCTTGTGAAAAGTAACAATCTAGAACTGAAATGTAAGATTTAGAATCAGATTAGGATGACAATGATGATGTGATGTTTTGATAGAAGTAATCTGTATTTTTTCTGCTGTTATAAAGAATAATTATGTGTGTATGTGATAGGGGTGGGGAACCTTTTGTACAGAATCTTATTACCTCTGTGTTTAAATGATGATGAGAGTACCTATTACAGTGAGCCATATTTAATGTGAAATATCTTTTCATCAAGGGGAAAGGGCCACAGCTTCTCAGTATGTTTTTTTAATAATTTAGTTGTAGTAGCAAGCATATTATTTGTGGGTCTAAAATTTAATGTGGAAACCACAGCAACCGCAGGGTGAAACAGGACAATGTGCACATACAAAGTCATAAATATACTGTTTTACACTTTGTGTTGTTATCAGATAAAAATCTTGATGATTTGTCAGAGATTATGATCACATTAGAATGAGCCACTTGACTTCTCGTTGGCGGCACAGAAAACCCGAAAGTGGTCAACTCTTAAAGCCATGGTGTCAGATGTTAGACAAATGTAAATATGAATGAAAACATAAACAGGCAGAAAACTACAAAAGATCACAGTTTTCAACAACAGAAAGTAAACTTCTGTGCAACACCTAAATATTAAAAACGTTCAGAATATACTTATTTTTGATATAAATGGTTCTTCTTAACAAATGATCCATTTTCAAACTTTTGTTATATATAAGGCACACCGGACTATAAGGCGCATTAATCGAAACAAAACAGCCCCCTGTCTTTTCAGAGAATACTGCACAAAAAGGCCCCCACATACTCGGGCATACTTCACTCCACGGAGGTCCGCGAGTACTTGAGGCGGACAACGCATACTCGAAGCAGACATCCGCGGGACACAAAGATCAAGTTTTATGACAGCATATGCGTACTTGTGTGTGACACCAACTGCTCTCAGGTGAGAATCGGCGCCAGCGCGCAGTGTGACTGCTGCTCTCTGTGCAGCACTGACAGGTGTGGGGTGGCTGCCTATGGAGGACTGAAAGTGATGTAATCAAAAATAAAAGCAGAAGTATAAATATTTTGCTTTTGCCTTTTTCTTACACATGCGTTTCATCAAGTAATGTTTATATTTTGCTTTTGCCTTATCCTTACACATGCGTTTTCGTCAAGTAATGTTTGTATTTTGCTTTTGCCTTTTCCTTACACATGCGCGCACAGGTGTGAGTGGTATTAAAGCGCAACTCTTCTGCGCTCTGGGGCTTTAGAAAGGGAAACAGTAAATAGTGTTGCTGTGTTGCTGTCAGCTAAGCTAGAAACGTGCCTTAACTCTTCTGCAGCTGTCTGAGACATCGCTGCTAGACTTCACTTCCTCTCAAATGAGGTGTTCTCCTGAAACGGCTGAGAGCGCAGGCATGAACAATCAATCTGCAAAATATAAACATTACTTGAAGGAAACGCATGTGTAAGGAAAAGGCAAAAGCAAAATGTACACATTCCTGCTTTTATTTTTGATTATGTTGCTTTCGGTTCTCCATAGATGCCCTGGTGGTCAAGTAACGGTGCTAAAGGCACCTTTTTTTCTTTTGTTTTTTTAAAGCTAAGAGGCAAGTGGTCTCTTCATGACGCCGTGACTGAAATTTGTCACGGGAGAATTTTAAGTAATCTGTACGCTCAAGTATGAAGTCTCAGCCGTCTTCAGGCAGTACGCAAGGAGTCTGCGAGTACGCACAGTACCCCTGAGTATGTGGGGGCCTGATGTTGCAAGCGTTGCAGTTTTGTAGTTTTCTAAAGTTGTACTAAAACATTACGACTTCTTACATATATAAGACACTCCAGATTATAAGGCGCACAGTCATTTTTTGAGAAAATTGAAGGCTTTTAAGTGCGCCTTATAAACCGGAAAATACAGTAATTTAAAAATGTGTATTTGAACATACAGTATTAAAGAGTTATACGATTTAAAAAAAACAACACCTGATAAAAAATTATCTGAAGTGCATCTTTTTTTTTTAGCCAGTAAAATGTCCTTTGTTTACATGAAGGAGTGGGGCTTAAAAACTCTTTTGCTGTCAGCCACTAGAGGATGCTCATCCTTTGTGACTTCAACTTCAAACTTCTGATTCTGTTTTTTGATATACTATATATCAATGTATTGTATAGTCTTTTGCCAAGCTAACAAGGTTCTTCCTCCGTATTTGTGGATGTTCTCCCAACCTAGTGGTCCAGCATGAGTATTGCAGCATTGATAGAATGTTTGGATATAGACTTTTTCATTACCAGAAAATACACTATTCATTCTCACCTGCATCCATCTAGTTGGCAAACGACATTCTCAAGGAGTCTCCAGATTCAGGTTGGCAATAAAAGCAAGATTTTTTAGTTCAAGAAAAAAGCTTAAATCAGGAGGGAACTGATTGCTAAACAAAGAGAAGATGCCATTATTAACACAAAACAGGTGTAATTTTATAAACAAACTACAGTAGGTGTAAAACTAAAAACAGGAAGTGAAATCCATCAAACTAAACAGAAAGTAAATAACATTTCATTAGACAAAGTCCAAATCAAACTAAAAATTATGACCAGAAACCCAAACCATAACAGGGGAGGTGATACACTTGAGCTTTGAATTATTTCATATTTATGTGATTGCACATATTCACATTCTCTTTTGTTGTAAACTGTAACTCCAATCAATCGTGTAGTTGAGCTCTCTGGCTCTGTTTGACTCTTTTTTTCCTCAGGAAGAGATGGGAAACATAGTCTATAATATCAGGATCTCCTGGATCCATTTTTGAAATTGTGTGTGTGTGAGAGAGAGGAAGTGAGAGAAAGTTTGTACATATCACAATTTGTATGAAGGGTGTGTGTGTGTGTGTGTGTGTGTGTGTGTGTGTGAGAGAGGTCTACATAAAGTGCTTCCTGGGTACTTTGTTTACTATGTTGGACCTTTCCTCAGTTCGACCCTGTAGCCTGATCTAGTCGTTCTGTATATGAACATGTTGTACCTGCGACAGATTTTTGTGTTTGTACAGAATATGATGGGGGTAATTTATGACGCATGAACACATAATATTAATACCTAAACATCAATGTCTAATTTTAAAACTTGTACTTGTTTTATTTATGCTATTATTTATTGATTTTCTAAACTACTATGTTGAACTGATGTGTGACCTGACCTTTTATTGTACTGTAAAGAGATGATTATATATCCATAATTATTAATGAGCCCATAATAAAATCAGCTACAAACTCCACTTCCTTCACTGTTCTTTGTACAAGTGGCAGATGTTACTATCAATGTCCATGAAAGTATATATACTTATTATATTTAATTGCAACACTAGGACAACACAAGAACAAATTTTACTTACAGAGGATAAAAAAATCTGCTATAGAAGCTTTAATGTAGTGAAACCACAGTCCTAAACCTGGTGGTCTGAGGCAGTCTCTGAGACTAGAATAGTATCTGCAGCTTGGTTTGATTAGATAATAACATAGTAAATGTGTTTCTTTGCTTAACTGAGCTTTTTTCACATATTCTGAACAGCAAAATCCTGAAACACATAACAGTGAACCTGAGAATAACAATTCTTCTATTATATAATCCAAGATAAACAAAAATAAACAATGGAATTCCACAGCCTCAGCCAGGTTTAAGGCCCTTTTTCCATCACTTAACAGATGCTATCCTGAAAATAATTTAAAACAGTATTATAATTTGTATTAAAGTTTGTCCACTGATTTCTTTCTACTGAAATTCTTTTGAAAGGACATTTACTGCCTTGCTGTTCTTGTGTTTTTCTCTTTAACAAACTTTAAGTACAGTATGAAGATGTTTATTTTCTTTCTCTTAATAAAGATATTTTCATGTTGAAGTCTTCTGTTAGTGTACTCTCTTTTGCTCTATCATATTTACTACAGTCATGGGAAAAAGAAAATGCCCCCTCTTTCAGTTCTAAGGTTCTATGTATCACAACATAATAAAACTGATCTGGTTTTTACCAGGCCCTAAAATTATTCAAATCTGATCTCAGGTGAGCAATAACACATAACAGATTCCACCATGTCATTATTTAATAAAAAAAAACAAAATTTTAAAGCATTGCATGTTTTGAGGTTTAGGGTGAAGGTCTTTTAATAGTGCAGAACATATATTCACAATATATTATTATTATTATTTTATCCTGATACCTTTTTTTTTTAGATTCCAAAAAACAACAAGAAATTTATAGTGTTTTGTTTTAAGTTCTACTTCAAAGTGTCTCTCAGCAGAAACCACCTGGTGGCAGTAGAACACCCCTAATCACCCTCTAATGCCATGCAGAAGACTTTCATTCTTTCTTCACATAAAGTTTGTCTTCCATTTATGTCTTTATCCTATGGCCTCCTAAAAGAAAATAAGAAAATTCAAATGATTGTAATTATTTGCAAATCATTTGCAAACCACCGAAAAGGCTGACAACAAGGTGAGTAAATCAGGACTCGTAAACACTGAGCTTGAAAGCAATTACCAACACATACTCATAGTTCTAACACATCTCAGAATATTACAAGATTATGAAACATCATATACAAGGTTTGACCAAAATGGCTACAACTCATTTCTAAATGTAAGATTATCTTAGTTTAAAACTCTGCATGAAGGCAGCTGCTGATATACATTTCTTCAAGAAATGTTCGGTTTGTTTGTTAAAGTGAAGCTACAGGCCTCAGAGAAAGAAAAGCTCAGAGCTCAGTTCTTTTAAAACCAACACAGATTTTTTTCTTGTTGAAACTGAAGCTAACTGTTCATGCTAACAAATTGTGTCATTATGTGAGCATGATGCATATGTTTATCAAAAAACACAATGTTCCCTGGCTTTATGCAATTTTGATGTGCAACACCTGGCAAAAATTATGAAGAAGAATGTTTTTCAATTGTTTAATTTTGCATAAACATATAAATCATAAATATGCCACAAAACTATCATTTTCAAATCTCAAACCTTCTGGTATTAAGGAACAATAAAAAAAAAGAATTATAGTTGTTGTTATCAGTCACAATAGCTTTTTTGTATCAGGTAGAAGGAAAAATGAAATCATGAGGAAATACACTGCACCACTCGTACTTTGTTGCCCCACCTTTGGCTTACCAGTGTGAAATATTTTAGGCATGGCCCTTACTAATAACAAACAGTATTCTTCATCAATCTGGCTCCAGGTGTCTCTTATTGCTGTTGCAAGATCAGCTTTGCAGGTTGGAGCCTTGTCATTAATTCTTTTCTTCAATATTCACCAGAGATTTTCAACACGACTGAGATCTGGACTATTTAAAGGCCATGCTACTAACATTGTCTTCTTGAAGGAAAGTCTTCACAGTTTTTGCCCTATTACTACATGTATTATCATCTTGAAACACAAAGTAATCTTCACCAAACATTGTTTCATTTGTTGAAATAAGAAAAATGTCCAAAGTTTCTATGAAAGACTTTGGCATTTATTGAAGATGAAATGACAGCCATCTCCCCAATGTATTTACCTGACATACAGGCCCATATCAATAATAACTGTTGAAATTTACATGTTTTCTAATTAGCAGGGTTATTCTGATGCAGGTTTATTTATTCTGATGTTTGTTTTACAATTGCAATTTACAAAGAGATTCCATAATTCTTTAGTTGATTCGTTTTTGATTTGTAATAAAAATGTATATCGCCAGTTGTCTTTAATGCCAATGCTATGCATTTTAAATTAAAACGTGCAATCTAATACCACTCTGACTACCAAACTAAATTTTAACTCAACATCTGTAAAAAAAAAAAAAAAAAAAAAAAAAAAACTGATTTAAAGCATTTTTTTGCAAAGATTGATTAACTGTGGTGGCCATCTTAAATTGGATTGACTACAAAGTTAAACAGTTGTAGATGTACATAATAATAATAATACATTTAATATATAGGGCACTTTACATTCAAGAATCTCAAAGTGCTACATCAGATTAGATCAAACATGTCCATAAAAATTACAAAACAAATAGGTTTTCCGTCCTTTTTTGAAGGAGTCTACAGTCTGTGGTTCCCTTAAATGATTTGGAAGTGAGTTCCACAGACGAGGAGCAATGGTGCAGAAGGCTCGGTCCCCCATTGTACTGAGCTATGTTCTGGGGATTTGAAGAGGGGAGGAGTTACTAGAAGGGAGAGAGCGAGTTTTATTGTGTGGAAGGAGCAGTTCTTTAAGGTAAGGGGGTGCATTGCCATGTATACACTGGTGTGTCAGAAGACCATTCTTATACTGGATTCTGGCAGAGACAGGAAGCCAGTGAAGAGAATGCAAAACTGGCATGATATGGTCATATTTTTTAGCGATTGTTAAAAGGTGTGCTGCACTATTTTGGATGAACTGGAGTTTTTGAAGATTTTTATTTGACATACGAAAAAGAATGGAATTGCAGTAGTCCAGTCTTGAAGATATAAAGGCATGGACAAGTTTTTCAGCGTCCAGTTGAGAAAGTAATGGGATGAGAATGGCAATGCTTTTTAGATGAAAAAATGAGGTTTTGCACAGATGTTTCACATGAGCGTCAAAGGAAAGGCAAGGATGAAAACGGACACCAAGGTTGGTGACAGTAGTGGAAAGTGGGATGTCCTGTCCATTAAAGGTTATCGCTGTGATGGGGGATGACTGAACCTGATGAGGAGTGCCAATCAGCATTGCCTCAGTTTTAGAACTATTCAGTTGAAGATAGTTGTTGTTCATCTATGACTTTATGTCCGCCAGACAGGCTGTGAGTGAGGAAAGTGATGATGAAGAAGATGTAGAGGAAGAAGCAGATGGATACGAGTCTATTTTTATATAACGCTGAGTGTCATCAGCATAACAATGGAAGGATATCCTATGGCGGCTGATGACTTGTCCCAGAGGCAGGATGTATAATGAGAAGATAATAGGCCCAAGGACTGACCCCTGAAGAACTCCACAAGTAACTGTATGAGTCTTTGACTTAGCTTTTCCAATGGCAACATATTCAGTCCTGTCAGAGAGATATAATCGAAACTAGTCAAGAACAGTACCATGGAGTCCAATAACTTGTGAGAAACAATTGAGGAGAATATTGTGGTCAATAGTGTCAAATGCTGACATCCAATGATTACTTTCTGAAAATTTCAATAAAATCGATCAGGTGGTCAATGAGATATTTTGCTAACAGACAAAATAACACACCCACTCACAGGCAATTGCACAATTGTCCACCTTTCATGGCAACAGGTTAAAAATTGTGAAGGATAATTTAATTGTGTAGAGAAAAAAATAATTCTCCAAAAAATGGATTGTCATTAACTAAAAGATTTATTTGAAATTGATGATACTGTCAGTAGTCCACATTTAGTAGTTTTTCTTGTCTAATACAAGTGTTTATTTTTATGAGACTTTATGGATTTGCACTAATTGAGCTAAATTTTGATTTATTTAACGTGGACTGTGGGTGAGCAGATAGTGTTTCAAGGTTTTTATCTCAGCCAAAGGTTTGCAAAACTACTCTATGATCAGAATGACAGTTACTTTATTAATATTAATTATTCATGTAATCGTGTTTAAGAGTCTGTTCCTGCTTAAATAAAAACAAACAAACAAACCAAAAAACATTCATTAAATATTGTTGCCACACTGCTGCTGCTGCTGTGTGTGTGTGTGTTTGTGTGTGTGTGTGCGTGCATGTATGTGTGTTTTATAATGGCAGCTCTTTTAATTTATGTTATTTATTTTCTCCAAGCTTTACATTTAGATTTAACATGTTCCAGTGTATAACTTCTATGTAAGAATAATAAGTTATTTTTCATTGTAAAACATCAGTTGTTGTTGTTATTGTTTTCTATTGTTTGTTTTGTTTTCTGCTCCAGGCAATCAAAGTAGAAGTGTGAGCAGGTCATTTCGAATCTTTTGCAGATATAGGTCTTCACAAAGGTTGGTGAGATTTTGCTTCTGTTTTGTAAGTTAACAATGATGGATGGCTAATTATGGCCTGCCATCAAAGTCTAATGGATCATGAGCAAAATATCTCATAAAACACTGGATAAATTTACTTTCTGAAACTTTCAGACAGTAATCATTGGATGTACATGGATAACTTTTGGAATCACTCTAATTTAATTATCGTTAGCAAACACAAAAATGGCTGTAACTCAGCCAAATGTCCAGTTATTGAGCTAAAGTTTGATGTGGTAGCTGCTGAGAGTCAACCTTAAGACCTCTTGGAGAACCGTATTTCATAAGTTTTTCAAGGTTTGAGCAAAATGGGTTTAATTGTATCATTTCTCATTAAAAGATGATCTTTTATTACTCTGGCATAAAAGGCAGGAGAAAATATGCATTCCTTGAAGGAATGCCTCAAGAAATGTTAGGCCTTTAATTGATATTGCTTGATATGTTTCTGTCCTATCCCATGCGTGTGTTTGTGAAGCTGATTGCAACTGCAAACATTAGCTAAATCATGTATTTGCAAACAGTAAGTAATCCATCTGTACAACTGGAAATTCACATGCTTTGGTGGAATTCTAGTTGCCTTAGTGGTTTTATTTTTTTTAAGCTGGTGTCTGACCAGTTGCAACACTTAAGCAAAGCATTGTTGAGGTAAATTTAAGTTTCCTCATCTACCCCAAACCTTAGACCTTGGAGGAAACACTACAGAACAAGGATCAGAGAAAGGCTTTTGGGGCAAAAGGTTCTAGGTAGCACAGTGAAAACAATTTTTGTCTAAATTTACATGTCTGACAAGGAGACAAATAATTGAGCTGACTTGTTTCTATGAGACACTCAGCTGACAACAGCCCCGGGGCAGAGCAGAAATCTCTTCAGTGCCCTCAAATATTAGCCTGGCTCTCAGTGGAAAGTAGCAGATTAATGCCCAAATCAATTACAGCCAGCAGCTGATTAGTCAGTTACCTCTGTACTCCTTTGTCCATCCAGCTGAAAGGCTTCTGAGGATTAGAAAATAAACTTCTGTGGGTTTTTTGATTGTCTTTTTGTAGGGGAAAGGAAAGGGGAGGGGTTTGTCTCATTAAGGACGTTGTTTTTTTTTAGACTAAAGACGCGATACATAGTGAGTCTGAGTCTGAGACACCCACCTCCTGCCCACTGACAGCTGAATTTGTCTGCAGCTCTCTTACAGCCTTGATCAGAAGTGATGGTCAAATAAACGAGTAAACCCAGCCCTCTTCGGAGCTCTACAGCTCAGACATGCTTTACAGTAGAAACACCAAAGTTTAAACGAATCACAGAAAGTCTGATTTTACGTGATTTTTGTATAGAATATTCAACTTGAATTTTCATCATATCACACTCACCTTTTAATTGTCTAAACTGTTAAAAACTGTTGCAAAGTCTTCCTACTTCCACAACTCTTTTTGACACATTTGCAAAATTTGTCTTTTTTCACTCAGTGTGTTTCCAACTGCTTTAGGATTTATAGTTTTCTCTCAAGTTTATAAAAGTTTATAAAGTGTGCAAAACCAAACCACCATAGATTTTGATTATATTTTAGCTTCAAAATTCCTTTTCTAAACTAAAAATGAAGGTTCTTTTCAGCTTGTAATATCTCCTACATAAAACATTGTAAAAAATATAAAAAAATCCACGTGACATGTGGCCATCAGAGCCTTTTGAAAACTGAAGTGAAAAAAAAAATTACTAAATGAATATAATATTTTTAAAATTTACATTTTAATTTAACTTGTGCCACAATTTCAAAATCACCTTTGTTAGAAGTACCTGTCTGAAGTTTCAATAGACCTTTTTCATTTAGAGAGAAGGTGCTTTCGGGCATGTTTTAATTTATATTAATTAGGTTCCTTACTCCATCCATCCATCCATTGGCTTCCGCTTATCTGGGTCCGGGGTAGCAGCCTAAGCAGGGAGACCCAGACTTCCCTCTCCCCAGCCACTTGGGCCAGCTCCTCCGGGGGAATCCCAAGGCGTTCCCAGGCCAGATGCCCGAGCCACCTCAAGATGACCGAGCTTCTCACCCTATCTCTAAGGGAGAGCCCAGACACCCTGCGGAGGAAACTCATTTCAGCCGCTTGTAATCGCGATCTCGTTCTTTCGGTCACTACCCAAAGCTCGTGACCATAGATGAGGGTAGGAACGTAGATCGACCGGTAAATCGAGAGCTTC
>NC_051449.1:27024241-27027927 GCF_001649575.2 Kryptolebias marmoratus
GGAACCTCTCAACCTCACACACCAGCTCAGGCTCCTTCCCCACCAGAGAGGTGACATTCCACGTCCCGAGAGCCAGCTTCTGTAGCCGAGGATCAGACCGCCAAGGTCCCCGCCTTCGGCCACTACCCATCCCACATTGCACCCGACCCCTTTGGCCCCTCCTATAGGTGGTGAGCCCATGGGAAGGGGGACCCACATATCCTCTTTGGGCTGTGCCCGGTCGGGCTCCATGGGTGAAAGCCCGGCCACCAGGCGCTCGCCAACGTGCCCCACGTCCAGGCCTGGCTCCAGAGTGGGGCCCTGGTGACCCGCGTCCGGGCGAGGGAACACTGTGTCCAATAATTGTACTCGTCATAAGGGGGTCTTTGGGCTGCACTTCGTCGGACCCCTCACCTAGGACCTGTCTGCCTTGGGTGACCCTACTAGGGGCATGAAGCCCCTGACAGCATAGCTCCTAGGATCATTGGGACACTCAAACCCCTCCACCACGATAAGGTGGCAGCCCAAGGAGAGGTATGTTCCTTACTGTTCTACTTTTTTGTAAATTTGAAAACATTTATATTATGATCTGAGAAAATGCTGACCTAGTCCAAGGCCATGGTTCTGAAAATGGTAGAATGCTTCCTTCAGGTCAGGGATGAGTCTCTGCCTCAACTGAAGGAGGATCAACAGATGGGGCCTCCTCTGCAATAATGAAAGCCCTTGGTCTGGTCTGTCCTGGTGAAGAAGGAACTGAGATTAAAGGCAAAACTCTTGATTTACTGGTCCATCTACATTCCAGCCCTCACCTATGGCCATGTATGGATCAGAACTGAAAGAGCAAGATGCTGGATCCAAATGGCTAAAGTGAGCTTCCTCTGTTGGGTGGCTGGGCTCAGCCTTAGGGATAAGCTGAGGAACTCAATCATCCAGGGGGAGCTCAGAGTAGAGCTGCTGCTTCTCCTCATCAAAAGGAAACAGCTGAGGTAGTTTTGGCATCTAATTAGGATAAAAGTTTCTGGAGGTTTTCTAGGCACTTCAAATTAGGAAGAGACCCTAGAGCTCTCAGGATGAATTATGTATCCGCTCTAGTCTGGGAACATTTTGGCATTCCACAAGAAGAGCTGTAAAATGATGCTGGGGGTAGGAATGTTTGTCTGAGTTTCCCTTTTGGACCAGTGACTAGTGTTCAGTCGATACCATGACATTTAGAGGGCAGCAATCTTTTTTTTTTTCTGCCAGGGTATATAAGTAATCCTAGTTGGATATGCAAATCAGTAATCGAAAATAAGTACATTTTGCAATGATCATGCCTGTGTACCATTGCTCTGCTTTGCCATGCCTCTAATCATTCTTTATTCTACTCACCTGTGTCTCCGCCCTGATTACCTCTCCAGCGCCTGTTCCACGCTCTTTATAATCACCTTCTCCCCTGTTCTCTGTGCCAGATTATAAAAGCTCTCATGCAAGTAGTTCTCCAACGTTTCAGGACTGACTCTCTGTGCTTCAACTTAGCTCTCATTCTCTGGACTCTCACCTGTCCCTCGCCCCTGTAAGTACCTTGCAGGATTACGGATCTTCGACCCTTGCCTGTTTTTTGGACCTGGACCTCTCGCCTGCCCCATTGGCTTTGTCCCACGCTCTCATACTTCCCAGTATCAACCCAAGCCTGCCTGACCCCGAGTACCGTTACGCCCACTGACCTGTCTGGTGAGAACGCTGAGCTTTCCTCCACTCTGGGACTCCTCACGATCATTGTCCTCCAGTTGACCGTTCCCGGCCTCCTTCGCACAGGCTCCCAGGTTGGTGAAACTTCTTTCAACTCTTTTTACTTCCTGGATTATGTGTGGATCACCAAATTCCCCTCTCTCTCCTCGGAGCTGCTGCCGGTGTTCCAGTTGTTGAAAGTTACGTTTACCCTGTTTACTAATAAAGCAGTTTTAACCGCCCACTCTTGTGCTGTGGCTGATTTCCCGGGTCCTCAAACGGATTCTTGTCACATTTAGTGAGAAATTCTAAATGTATTGGAGAGAAGGCAATACTGATGGACATTCATCTTCACAAGGATAAATGATCGCCATTGTTTTATGGTAAAGGACTATTGCATATAATTTTATACATTTGGGGAAAAACATTGTAAGGATGAAGGCTCATGTGAGGTAAATGATTTTGTCATGTGGATTCAGCTAACAGTAATTGATTGACAGTTTTGGGAGATTCAAATTTTCAGAGTTTATGATTTGGTATGGCCCATTTTGGGGGCGTCTGACGAGACTGCTATACAAAAACATAACAAAAATATTTTTATTAATAATAACCAGGAAGGAGCAGGATCCATGTGCAGATCGATTGTTCATGCCTGCGCTCTCGGCTGTTTCAGGAGAACGCCTCATTTGAGAGGAAGTGAACTCGTAGCAGAGATGTCTCAGACAGCTGCAGAAGAGTTAAGGCATGTTACTAGCTTAGCTGACAGCAACACAGCCATTGATAACTATTTATTGTTTCCCTTTCCAAACCCCCAGAGCGCAGAGGGGACGTGCTTTAATACCGCTCACACCCGAGCACGCTCCCTCGTGGGGGCGTGCCCGATCGCTTTTCAGCACGACACCGTCCCTCCTTCTTTCAAGTGGTATCAGTTCGGTACGCCCCACCTGTAGCTGACATGCTCTGGCGGTGGCCGGTTGGTCGCTTTTTTGCCTCCACTCTAAAATCTGACCACTTTTTCTCCACCTCGGCACCGGTCCTCTCTGTCCCACTCACTGAATCAACAGTGATAACAACGCGCTGCCACTCACAACACTTCCTTTTATTTGTCAAGCCACGACTGGGGCTCCCAAAACTTATATTTTTTCTGTTCTCCACCTCATTGACCAGCATATCAAGTTCTGCCTCGGTGAACTTTAGCTTCTTCACTCTTTTCTCTGTGGTTGCCTTGGTAACCATGAAATGAAGCCTAGGCGTAAATTCAAACTGGAAGACCTGCTCCGGCCTCACCTGCATCTTCTAATCGTCGCGTCATGCGCCTCTCTTCAGCCTATCAGTATCCGTCCAGGCATCCATTGCAACCAATCAGCGAGCAAGCCTTCGCTTAAAATGACTCCAGCATCACGGCTCCGTCCGTCCACCTGCCGAACTTCATCCCACCTACGCCCCCTTTCCACCCCAAGCTCCCAGCTCCCTCAAGCTCCCTCCTTTCTTTGACCGCCACCACCAGTGTCCAGCCCGGGGAATACGACTCTAATTCCCTACCTAAGTTTCCTGTCTAAGCGCAGCACTATTTACAACTCCTGCGTCTTACGCCGGGGTCTGAGCGCCCAATTCTCATGTCATTCATGTCAATAATGTGGTGATTGGTGATTTGTGTGTGTGTGAGCACTTCCTGGTGGGCGTCTCCTGAGCTGGTGACGGACGCCTCATCACCACTCCTCTCACACCTGTGACTGATCAAGCTGATGGGACTTGGAGGAGTATTTAAGGCTGCAGTGAGGACCAGATCAGCGCTGGAGCATTGTTTACCATTCGGTAAAGTGCAGAGCCTGTGAGAGACTTAGCTGTGTTTTTGTGTACTCCCTGTTGTGATCTTAGTTTGTTTTTTGTATCTGCAAACCTGTGTTCAGGATTACCCCGCCGTCTGGAACCAGTCTGGTCTGTTTTCTACTGCCTGCCGCCTAGTGAAGTACTTACCTGCGCAACTGAACCTACCTGTT
>NC_051449.1:27032402-27074229 GCF_001649575.2 Kryptolebias marmoratus
ATCGGACCATCACTGGGCAAGGATCAATCCCGTCATCTCTTCCGTGTTCTGGACTCTTTCCTGTTCAGTAAGAAATATCACACGGAATATTACCTGTGCCATACCTGCTGTTCCTCTCCTCCACGATCCCATACTCACCTTATTCTCCGTTCCTCAGGTCCTGGTTCCGGTTCCCCTCTGTAAATATTCCTTGACACTGTAAATAAATTCACTTCCCGTTACCTGCTGGCTTCTGCGTCTGTCTGTGGCCGAACTGCTCGCTTGGGTATACCTGAAACCTGACAAATAAACCGTTTAATCACTGCCTTCTCTGTGTGTGAGTCTCTCCAGGTTAAAATAACATTTCAAGCCATACAGCTGATCAATGTTATTTCATGGTTAAACAAATATAAACATTACTTGACAGAAATGCATGTGTAAGGCAAAAGCAAAATATAAATATTACTTGACAGAAACACATATGTAAGGAAAAAGCAAAATATAAACATTACTTGATGAAATGCATGTGTAAGGAAAAGGCAAAAGCAAAATATTTATATTTCTGCTTTTATTTTTGATTATGTTGCTTTCGGTCCTTCATATCATCTAGGGATAATTTAGAGTTACCAGTTAATTTAACATATATGTCTTTGGTCTGTGGGGGGAACCAAAGTACCTGGAGAAAACTCACTCATACACAGGAAGAACATGCAAACTTCACACAGAAATGAAAACTATATATTTTAATTATATTAACTATATTTTATATTTGATTTTATTTACATACATTATTTTCTGGAAGTCCCAAGCATTAAACCTAAAAATCGCAATGATAAGTATGTAATAAGGAATGTAAATCTGTAAACAAATAAAACAAATAAAACAAAATCAGATCCTCACACATATAACCCATTATGGTTTACCAGTCTGCTCATATCTGCAACTAGCTAGAAATAATAGGCATGTTGTGTTTTTACAGGAGAATGATCTCCTCTTTGGATGCTCCAATCCTCTTGGACCCACATTTATGGCAGATGCTCCTGACCTTATGATGAACAAAGTGATTTTGTCCAGAAAAGCATTTAAAAACAGCTGCCTTTTTGTGGCGATACTCAAACATGCTACTACACAACTTGTTCAATTACTGTTGAGTAAATCCTTTTAATTTGTGATAATCATCCAGATGGATAATCCTCTAAAGCCACAGATTACAGGGATTATGGCTGAATCGCTGTGAGGAGGGATTAACTCATACTCTAATTCCACACATTTAGTTCACTTTCTGGATTTCCTTTTCTAGTGTCTGACAGCCACTGTGGTCATTGGCACTATGGCAAAACAAAAACACTACTACATGGAACTATACTTATACTCAGCCTGAACAATAAAATATTGGAGAAATGCTGAAAGGTGCCAATGCAGACAAATTCCGACATAACTTGCAATAATCTAAGATCAGAAGTACATAAGAAGTATAAGGAGAACCAAGATCAATGGAAATGTTAAAACAGCTGCCAGTAGCTCATTATGATCACCATAGTAACCACACACCTGTGTCTGTGACTCCCTGACAGCAAAGTTAATGAGGCAGAGAGAAATAAACTGAAAATAAGCCTCAAACAAACAATTGTTGTGTAGAACCCATAAGTCAGATCTTAAAAATTCTTGAACCGTGAGCAGCAGAAGACTGATGATCAAACATCTGATTTTTTATGTTTTTCCAGTGTTTTATGTAGGAGATATGACAAGTTAAAAAGAGCCTTCGCTTTCAATTTTGAAGAGAATAGTTTAAGTTCAAATATAACTGATGCTTGGCTGTGCACTCTCTGCACTCTGGGGGGACATGAGAAAAAAACTCTACGTCTGCCTATGCCTATGTTTTCATGATAATTAGTATAAATACCAACATGTAGATGTGCTACAATTCACATTTTGCAGTGTTGGTTATAGTCCTGGTGTCAGTAATTATTCTGGGTTAATAACAGTCAACTTACTGAAACAGTACTTTTGTAATATTTTTACTATTTGAATCAAACTTATTTTATCTTGATTTTCTTTAATTAAATAATCGTCTAAGGTTCTCTACTTCTATATGGTTAAAGAGCTATTCATATTTTAGTGTCTAAATGTCATTTCTACAACTTCTTTATTTAATTTAATCACCCTTTTGGCATAAAGGTTAGGTGTAATTATTCCTTCATAACTCAATTCAGCATTTGATCATAGTGTAAATATGTAACTTTGTTTTAAAGTCCCTAAAGTACAGCGTCATTCCTCTTCATCCATGTGATTTCAAAAGTTTCAACTAAGCTGATTCCTTTTTCATATGCATAAATCTGTGCTAGCAATAATTCCCCAATATTATTAATATTTATTGTTTATATGCATTTATTGATTTATGAATCGACAACTTGCTACAAATTGCCTCAAACTAACAGCTGCTGTTTCTGTAGAAACTCTAAGTTGGATCTTAGAAAGTCTTGAACTGTGAGCTGCAAAAGGCTGTGATGGCCACAGATGTGAATTTTTTTTTTTTTTTTTTTTGTCTAAGGTGTTTTATGTAGGAGATATAACAAGTTCAAAAGAGCCTTTACTTCCAGGGTGTGCACTATGCATTCTGGGTGGATTTGAAAAACAAACAAACAAAAAAACCAAGTACTATTGCAGTTAGAGACACATGGTGTTAATGCAAACTTACATTTTGATGTTTTTTTGTGCATGTATCAAAAAGAGATGTGGGGGTAAGAAGTTAGCAAAAAATCTGAAATTTTAAGCAGATCAGAAGTTGTGTGTGACTTCAGCTGTCAGTAAAACATTATGTGGAAAAAATTGTAAAAATAATCAAACTTTAAGATGTGCTTGTGTAAAACCTTAACTTTCACTCAATTCTCTCCCGCAGACACTGTGGTTCCTAATAATCCTGTGCCCTCAAAAAAAACAAACTGTTTTACTTACCTGTTCTTTTCCCAAGATTGTGGCACCAGTATTCCTGTACCCTGAGGTCAGTCAGCAGCCTCATGACACCAGTTCTGTCAGGAGGACTGGAACAAAATTCAAGTAAACTGTTGTGTGAAGCTAGAGGAAGAAAACCCACAATGTTTGACCCAAGTCATAGAGTTTAAAGATATTGAGAAAAGTTTTTAAAAAAATTGTGACTCTGAAGAAAGTAATAAAAATCTTTCTTTCTTTCTTTCTTTCTTTCTTTCTTTCTTTCTTTCTTTCTTTCTTTCTTTCTTTCTTTCTACTGATTCTGCTGCAGAATAATTCAGCCTTTGATGTCAGTCCGGTCCCCGGTCCCCCTGGACCCGGACCTGTGCGGACTCCATGATAATTGAAAGAGCGCAGGTTGTTAACGTGCCGTGACCACGCGCTTCACGCCGCTTCATTCATGAACGCGCTGCTATTCTGAAAAAACGAACAGCCCGAGCGAACAAGTGTATGTATTCCCATGAACCTCCGCTTTGCACCTCCAGCGCGGCCTCTACACAAAAACACACGCACGCACACACACGCAGTAAAACAACAAAAGCATACGAGTAAGTCTGGGTTCGAATTCAAAGTGAAAATACATGTTGAATCCAGATATTTCCATCTACTGTAGAAAAAGACCCTATATATATGTGTGTGTCACTGTCTGACATTAAATCAGACTTAATCTTTCCTTTTTAGGTCAGTTAGGATTCCCCAAATTATTTATATTTGCTAAATCATCAATAGATGAACATCTACAACTGATTAACTTTTGTAGTCAATTTATTTCAATATGGCCGCCACAGCTAATCAATATTGGCCAGCAGAAAAATAGCTATAACTCAGTCAATTTTCCAGATATTGATGTGTTAGTGGCTGAGTCATTCACAATACATCTTCTGAGCGTGAAATCTCTCAGTCTTGCACAAAAATTCAATCAACCAATAAAGTCTTTATAGTTTGCAGGAAAGCTCAGTGTCCACGAATCTGTCCCGCATTCTGAGACCACATAACAAGCATCAGTTTATGCACGGTAAAACGTTTTTTATTTTGCATTATCTCCTGTGTTCTTACATTCAAAAGATGTATTAAATTAATTTTCAAGCAAGATTATTGTCGCATTATCCAACATTCTGTTTAATTTTTTACTTTTATTTTTCTGTATAATCTGTGGTATTCTACAGTAAACTCCTTTATTCAACTTAAATTCTTCATTAAACTTAAAGTAAAGTCCAGAATACATAAATCAAAATACACGAATCCTTCAGATTCTTTAATCTAATCAATATCTTTACATTCTGTTGCAGACAAATATCAGATCTATCAAATATCAGACCATGTAGGACAGGTGCGGGATTGTGTGATGGCTAGGCCGTCTCGGGTTTTAGTGGGACCCTGTTCAGAGCCCACGCGGGCCTCATGTTTGTGGGTGACCAAAGGAACACAAGTGTTCTCCTTCCCACGGCCACGGACCGTGTTGCAGCTTTCTGCTGCATCGCGCACCGTGCGCGCCCCCGCAGCTCCATTTTTTAGCAGAACAAAGTGAGCGTGTTTGGGTCCGGGCTGAATAGGTGAGCACTCATAGATCAGTGGGCAGTCTGTTTTCACCAAACCAGCCTGCTTTATTTGTCGCGTGAGGTGTCAATGAGGCGCGAGCCCCGGGGCCAACCGCTGGGCTTTTATTTGTCAACCAGTTGTCCCAGTCAGACCAGCACAGTCTGGCACAAGCAGAACATGGACCATTTCACTGGTGGACATGTTTAGGCCCGTTGCTACTCACTTCCGGTTGGTTAATGACCGAGCTCAGAGCGCCTGTTCTGCGGTTGGAATACAGACATATACTAGTATAATCTAAGGATGGGACCGAGTGGGTTCACAGTGGTCACAGTGGATAATCGAGTCATTAATCTAAATAATTAAGTTATTGATTTGAATTGAGGGGGCGGGGGGGGGGGTTCAAGTGAACTGATGGGTCTGGTTCTGTTCTGGAGAGGTACAGTCTTGGTAAACGGATTCCTGTACCCATTATTATTATTATTATTATTATTATTATTATTATTATTATTATTATTATTATTATTATTATTATTATTAATAATGTTGTTATTTTGCTATTTTAAAAATTTTAGCAGAATATGTACGTTCTGTGCTGATGACTGTTTTGGGTTATTTATTTATTCATCCGTCCATCCATTTGTCGATTTTTTGCTTAACCAACGCTCAGTATCTCATCTTCCAGGGAACCTTCAGGAGGATGAAGAAGAACCAACTTATAAACAACAATAAAAATAAGCTTTATATATGAATAACAAAATAATCCTGGGTTAAAAACAAAGGGGGTAAATAAAATACCCTCCTCCAGTTGAGTCCGACATGTTTGGGACCAGTTGAAGCTGAGAGAAACAGCTTCACGATTCTTTCATTGCAGTTTTAAAGATGTGATGCATCAAAAACAAAGGCAGTTTGTACCAAGTTCTGAACAGTTTCACATGTCTTTAGTTCTAGGCGAATCCTGGGAACCTCAAGAACAAGTTTGAGAGTGGACCGAGTAAGACAAATATGTAAGGTTCGAGATAGAAGTCTGTAAGAATCAGTGACATGTGGGTTTAACAAAATCCATCCTAAAAGATGTATGCAGGGGACGGGATGGGCAGGAGAGCCTGTGTTAGATCCGAATCACTGCCTGATCTAACAAGAAGCGAGCTGCTGTAAAATATGATGTTTCTAGCCCAGCTCATATAGGATCGGTCTGTCTGTGCAGGAGAAAGACAGACGTCCTGCTGTTCCTGTTTGGCTCGGTGGAACTGCCGAAGGTAAACCCAAGCCGCTCTGTCAGGGGGCGTGGTTTCTGCGGTGCGCCTCACGGACCGAGCTATGATTGGCTGTCCCTCTCGGTAAGCGGCACGCGACCATGGATGTTCCTATAAAGCCAACTCGCGTGGCTTTCCCGTTCGAAGCAGCTGATTAGTGATTGTTTCTTGCAGCACAAGCTGAGAGCCACTCGGACCAACATGGACTCGGTCCTGGATCCATTCTCTGCGCTCCACTCTCTGTCATCCCCTCCTTATTTCGATGATGAGCTCTTCACGGACCAGTCCTCCAGAGACGAACACTTGGACACGGAGGACTTCCTGGACGAGGACGTGGACTTCCTAACCTCTCATCTCCAGGAGTATTACAGCAGAGACGGAGGAGGCAAAGGAGACTTGGACATCAACAACTTGTCCTTCTCCTCCTCCTCCTCTTACGGCTGCACCCCAGACCTGTCCCCTCCGATGGGCCGGTCTGGACCGGTTCTGAAGCGGAGGCGACTCCGGTCAGAGGTGGAGCTGCAGCAACTGCGGCAAGCCGCCAACGTTCGCGAGCGCCGGAGGATGCAGTCCATTAACGATGCGTTCGAAGGCCTGCGCTCCCATATCCCGACCCTGCCCTACGAGAAGAGACTGTCCAAGGTGGACACGCTGCGCCTCGCCATCGGATACATCAACTTCCTGGCCGAGCTCGTGCAGTCCGACCTGCCCATTAGAAACTCCAGCAGCGACACGCACGCGCATCCCAAGAAAGTCATCATCTGCCACAGAGGAACAAGTAAGAGCGTCATACCTCCTCCACGCGCAGTTTTCCTCCAAAACCATGATTTTTATTCATGCACTTGAAAACAAAGACCTGAATCGTAAACAGTTCTGAAAAGACAAACATATAAATAAATAAAGAACAAATTAAGCAGCGACAGTTCTAAAACAATAAACAAACAATAGCTGCGTTTGAGACGGCTCTTAAACAAATAAAAACTCAATCTGAAAGGGTTCAAAAGCAATAAACAAACAACAACTGAATCTGAAACGGTTGTGAAATTAAAACAAATAAACCTAAAGAAAATCAGAATTACAAACCAAACAAAAATTAATTTGGAACAGTTCTAATATCGAACAACAATAAACAAAGACAGCTAAATCATAATGTTGGGTTTTTGTCTTTCCTCAGGGTCTCCCTCTCCCAGTGACCCGGATTACGGCCTGCCCCCCCTGGCGGGTCACTCTCTGTCCTGGTCTGATGAGAAGCAGCTACGGGAGCACAATATCATCCGGACTGCCAAGGTTTGGACCCCGGAGGACCCACGAAAACTGCACGGGCTGACGGGCCTGACAGACATTGAAAACAAGCCTCCTTTCGGCCTGGTGGCCTGAAGAGAAGCAGTTGAACTGGACCGACTAATTCTAGTTCTCCTAGACCTGTGAAGTCATGCTGTGGCTTTCAGTGTGTTTATAGTTTTATCATGTTGATAATTTTATTTTTGTAATTCAGGCAATCATGTATTTATTTTTCCACATGTAATAATATATACATATACATACATATATATATATATATATATATATATATATATATATATATATATATATATATATATATATATATATATATATATATATATATATATTCCATATATTCCAGAAATGTGCAGTTCTAGGCACAGCCAAGATACTGCGCAGAACCCTCAAGCTCCCAGGCCTCTGGTAGAGGACCCGAGCTCAGAGGATGAAACAAAGACCACCCGCGGAGGGTGAGAAGGGAATTTTATATATATATATATATATATATATATATATATATATATATATATATATATATATATACACATATATATATATTTAACTTCAATGAGAGAAAAGCGTTTTTATTTTTGTGTTGAAGGATTTTATCTGCAAATAAAACCTCGTGATAAAGAAATGATCTTTCTTTACTTCCTGTAAAAACCTGCTCAGAAACATGAACCTGGATGAAAATAAATATGAGGCTGCAGCATATAAAGCTACAAACACACAGATGACTTCTTTTGATATAGCTATGTAGTTTTGCGCAGTTAGTTTTCCCACTTTCCCCACTAATCTCGTAGAGATAAACTAGTTTTAGACTCAAAACTCTATAAAATACATGTACTTATTTGTTTCTGTATTGACAGGCTTTATAAAACAAACAATCGTTGATAAAATCCTCCTGATCAATAGCCTATTTCAATAATCAATAATGATCAATAACAATAATTTTTGCGTAAATTTCTCGTTTGTTCACGCTTTGTTTTTTTAATTAATTAGTGATTTACTAAATTATTTTTTTAATCAGCGTCTGTGCTTTTTCACAGATTCAAACTAGTGAAAACAAACGGAACTGATCGAACCTCTGCTCTAAACTCAGTGCTACTGTAAAATCGTGGCGGACCGGTTTTGTTGAGTGACCCGCAGGCCCAGATTCTGTCGGAACATCAACACAAACCTATTCGGACCTCATTTATTGAAGGCGAGAATGTAAATAAGATGCTAATGAGGCCCCGCAGCAGAACCGAACAGCTGAGGGTTCGGCGGAGCTGTTGAATGCGGCTCCGAGTTGCAGGTGCAGCACGGACACATTTTCCCGCGGTAGCAGCATCCCTCCAACATGTCCCCTGTCTGTGAGCCTCCCATCCCTAATCCCTCATTGCAGCGAAACTCTGCTGCATGTATGAAGCACGTAAACTCCGAGTTGAAGACTGAACGGAACCAGAGGTAGAATACCTGTTGGTGGGTTCATGCAGCTTCGTGTGTGTGTTTGATGACAGCAGCATGTAATTCCATTACTGCCGCAGCATGTAATCCGATTACAGACATTAGAAAGTCAAATCAGAGCTGCTTCATGTGATTCCGTTGTGACAGAGAGAGGGGGGCTGGGGTTCGAGGGGTGTTCAGGAGACTGGTGTTCGTATGGGGTTGTGGTGGTGGTGGTGTTTATGTCTATATTAGTGTGCGTGTGTCGGGGAGGGGGGTGGGGTGGTCAGGGGACAGAGGGGTCTAAAACAGTAGTAGCTTTGTGGTCTTCAGCTCGTTTTTGTGCGCTTGGTGCCTGTACGCCTCTCAGCATTCTTTGGTCCGGTCTAAGTGAAGCGGAAGAACCCGGCTGAAATGCTCGCGGCTATCTGTTCATTCCGTGGCGGCTTGGCAGCTCCTCAAAGAACCGCAGCCTTTACCCGTGTGACAGGTTTTATTTCCTCCAGCTTCGCGGCCCGGGACATTACGGCCCAAAGAGTCATTCTGCTGAAAGAAAGGCTCGGCACAGAGCTGAAAGGACCAGCAGAAGATCCGAACCTCGTGTTCTGTACAGCCTGGTTTCTTCAGGTCCAACAGTGGAAAGAAGAGTAAAAAACACCAGGTTTGACGTTTAAAACACAACGTTCAAAGGAAATGTTCCAACTCATCCCTACAGTAAAGAAAACTGCCACCCTTCTTACTCTCAGTAGCAAAGAATGAAAATATTTAGAATTTTTACAAAAAAGGTTCTCTAGTCCTAAATTTATGCAATACATATCGCCCTCCACCTTTTATGGCAGAGTTTTAGACTAAGATTATCTTATGCTGTGAAATGACGAAGTTTTTATTTTGGTCAAACATAAAAATAGTTTAATACACGATCTCATGTAATATCCCAATATCTCAAGCTCAGATTATGTGTTGAGGATGAATTTCAGCAAATCACCATATTGTTCATCGATGTCTGTAAAATTAACTGAGCTTTAGCTATTTTTGTCTTTGCCAAGGTTTAAATTTTTATTTATATAAACATGTATGTATTTAAGAAAGGGACATTGCACATTAATGAACATCCATAAACAAACACACAAACAAACAAAGTATATAGCATAACGACAATAACAGCAACCAAAAGAAAAAAAATACAATAGTTGGACTTCTGTTTTGAAGACTGTTTGCCTCCCATCCAGGGAATTTATCAATTCAAAGCTGTAGAGTTTTGAACCGAGAAAGCTCCCCTGGTGGGGAGAGAAGCATTCTAAACTACAGAATTAAAATTTAGTTTGTTAAAATTTATTTATTTATTTACCATGCCGGTCCTGCGATGGACTGGCGACTTGTCCAGGGTGTCCCCCGCCTCTCGCAAAGCGACTGTTGGAGATAGACACTAGCTTCCCGTGACCCGGAATGGAGAAGTGGATAAAGAAAATGAATGGATGGAATTTAACATGCCCTGGATAAATGACAATCTAGTCTAGTAATGTAGTATTATTGAACATCCAAACAGGTGAAAATGTAAATCTACTTGAGCTCATAGCCAAAAGGTAAATTTAATCTAATTCCCTTTACCTAAAAGGAGGTATCCAGAGTGTAAATATGCAATATTAAAAAAACAGCAGTCAATATAGACTAAAACAGAATAAAAATAGATGCGAGAAACATCTCAACTAGTAGGGCACATGCTGCTTTGTCGATCATCTTCAATTGGACTGACTCAAAAAGTTAATCACCTGTAGATGTACATGAATTGATTAATTTCTGAAAGTTTCATTAATATCCGTACAATGGTTCAAAAGATATCCTGCTAAAAGACAAACACACTAAAACTCAAAACTACGTTGAAAAAACATTTAAGTCCATGTCTTCACCGATCACTGACGGACAATAAAACTATGCGCCTCTCAGAGAGTCTGCTTTTCTTTGTTTTTCAGTTAAACGATGGCTGCTCTTGGAGGCTCACAGTAAGCCGGACCGGACTTATTCATTATATTAAATAAAAATTTCTCTCTTCTGTCCTTTAAATGAACCCTGGTCGTTTGTGTTTCCTTTTTGTGTTAATGAGTCAATTTCCATGTGTTTTCCGCGGACGTTATATTTAGGATGGATTTTACGCAGCAGAGAACATGAACTCAGTGTGCGCGTGCGTGTATGTGTGAGTAGTGGTGGTTTGGTGGGGTGGGGGTGGGGAACGTGGGGGTAGGCTTGGGTGGAAGGGGTGTCATCATTACCACCGCAAACTCCGGGCGGGGTTCTGTCCAGCTGACCCTGTCCACCGTCCAATGTGCTCCAGCCACAGGTGTCTGCTGGAGCAGCAGAGAGATGTGTTCCCCCCACCCACCACTACCACCACCCTCTTTACTGTCAGGCGGGACCATCCTGTCCTAAATGCATCTTTACGACCGTCTCGTGGTCCCTCTGGCAGGGTTATGTCTCCGTAGCACCTGGTAGCCCAAACTTTGTGTTTTTATTTCCTTGCGCCGGGTCCCTGAGAAGCAGCTGCCTAAAGCAAGCAGAGTGGCCCTTGTGGTGTCCTGGAGATGGATTTGGCACCGTGTTCATCGCCTCTAATGTTCCATCAGCCTTTGTGCAAGACACAATATGGCCGCTGTAAAGCATGACATTTTGCAATAACAAAAACACATTTCCAAAGATGTGACACCGGGCTGAAAGCGCTGCGCGGACCACGCGGGCCAAACGTGCCCCGCGCTTGTTTTGTGCACGCTCAGCCAATTAGGTGCGAGCTCTTTTCGCTGCGCCTCGATTAGCCAATTTAATTTACGTCTTCTAGTTTTTCAAAGACAGAAAAGAGGTGGATTTGGTACGTTTTTTTCCAGGGAAAAAGGCAATTTACTTGTAATCACCTGGTGCTTTCTTTACAAGAGCCTAAACTGTCCCGAGTGGCCCCGGAACCATACGGTTCCCAGCATCACGCAGCATTGTTTCCCGTGGTGATCACTCGTTACTAGCATGTAACAAATCTTTTCTTAGCTCTGTTTTGTGTCATATTTTCATCCGACAGATTAGGCAGATGCTGCGATTGTATAATCCGTGCAGCGAGACTCGAGCTGAAAGGGAGCCGGGCACTCTGGGCACATCTTCAGAGAAATAAAACATTTAGGAGCCATAAACAGACTTCAACCTGCTCTGTTTCAGCCTTTGTGCTGTTTGTGAATAATTAATGTTAATAGGGACAGGTTTGTGTACTTTGAATGCGGGACCACAGGTGCAGAGTGACAGGATGAATAACCAGGCCTGATTTTTGCCAAAGCTCGAGGGCCCTTGTCCCGGGTCTCCAAGCTGATGGAAAATATTGTCATGTCTTTGATTCGCAGCATTACTTTCACGGAGAACAAAGCATGCAGATGAAAAGCTTATGTTAGAGTGACGGTAGCCGCTGCAGACTCCTGAAAGAAAAAGAAAAGGACCGAGTCAATGGCAGCGCGCGCGTCTGCTTCTGTGCGCAAGTGCTCCATCTAACTCAAATAAAGGAGCCTTTCCAACTTTTAAAGGACCACTTTTAGCCTTTAATAAAGACTGGAAGGCTGGAGCCATTAAGCATATGGTGCTAAGGCACTGGTCTTTTATCCCCGCCTGGCCCTTCACATCCTAACTTCAGTTCTTTTAGGGAAACTGGACTTCTTGAATGACCCAACTTGATGCGCCAGCAGCAACAAGTGACACCGGAGCGCACGGCGGTTCTGCTCCCTGAGGGGCCATCAGAGGCCGCTGCGGGGCATCAGAAAGGAACTCCGATCAGGTTCTGGTTTGGTTTGGTTCTGACAGCCTCTGACAGTCTCTGTCTGACATTTTAAGGACGCTATTAACTTTTAGAAACAGGGAGGGATACGGGATCATTTAAGTTCCGAGCTGAGTAAAAACTCTGGCTGGTCTTTATGTTGCAACTCAGCTGTGAAATAAACTTTCCTGTTTTTTTGTGTTGATAGTTTTGATTCCATCATAAAGCAACTGAAGACGTGTGAGCTTTTGTTTATGATATTTTATGACACCATACTTATTTTCTTATTCTTTTTTTAACTAATTTACCTAATTAATTCGAATGCTTTGTGTTTATATTGTTTTATGTGTTTTATTATAAAGCACTCTGTAGCTTTATCGGTAAAAGGTGGCATATAAACGTTACCACTTTGTTCTTGCGTAAAATAAGTCATTCCCATCTTCATTTGGCGCCCGCTGACGTCACAAACCGTTGTTGCCCTATGATCCAAACAAAGAAAAAAAAAGTCATATATTTCATAAATAAGATTTTTATCTGCAGAAGAATTTTAAATCAAACTCTGCTCCGTGTGTGTTCGTGTGTATATGTGTGTTGGAGCCAGCTGGCCGCCTCTGGCCCCTGAAAAACCCTCCTGGTGGCCAGAACACGCCAGCCTGACCTCCGCTCCGGAGGAAGGAGATGCTCCTTTGAATGAATTAGGCAGAGAGACGTGTGAAAGCAGGCTGGATATGAGAGGCATTGTGCACAGCTTTTCCGTGCCCCATGATGAAATATTACAGTCTATTCACCCCAGAGGCTCCTTTGAAAATGGAAATGAAGCAGACTGGGCAGGTTTCAGAGCAGAAGGATTCAGTCAACCTGCAGGTAACAACTTGCTGCGTTTGTTTCCTTCAGACTGAAGTGACTTCAGAATTTGAGGTGATTCATGAGCTCAACTCTTCAGCCGCATTTTGACAAATGATCGATTCTCTTCTTCCAGCTCTGAATAACTCTACAAAAAGTGATAAATTACAAATATGTTAATTTCAGTCACGGCCGTTTGGACGTGTGAGCCTCCATCCAGCTGATCCCCACGATGAGCTGCGGCCACTCGGCCCGTTAGGGCCGGGGGGTCCTTTGTTCCCTCCACCGCTGATTTCAGCCTCCGGGGAAGGATTTTGTGAACCCTCACCCCCACCCTTCAGCCCCTGCTCTGTCAGTTGCCAGGCTTCAGCAGTGTAGAAGCATGCATCATTTTTCACCAGCTCCCCGTTCTGATATGAACAAAAGCTGCTGCTATGGAACAGCCTCTCCGCTTGTTCGCTGGCTTGAACTTCACTCATGTCCGACTGCTCCCTTTTCCTCGCCTCGGCGCGGCGCAGCGGGGATAGATTTGCAAGACAAATGCAGCTGTGTGTGAGAGAGAAAGTCAAGTGGCACAAAAAGGCCATTTTAGTCAGTCGATAGCGCACAGAAACTTAGCATTATGCACACGTCAAATCAATCAAAAACAAAAGCCCACATGCACAAAATACTCTTATGAAGTTGGACTTTGTGCAACTGAAATAGAACAGTTTCAAAACAGTTTTTTTTTTCCTTTTCAAATTTTTAATAACATAAATAAGCCAGTTTTCGTTTGATTAAGTGTCCTGTAGAATCAGAGGAAACAGAAGTAAGTCCTTCACTGGTTTTAAATAACATGGAATCAGTAATAAAATAATCCTAATTGTTACTGTTATTATTAAAAAAATAAATTAAATAAAAACACGATTTGGATATTTGATTACTCTCAAAATTGTTTAGAATGGTCATTACAAACTAACAAAATAGAATGAAATAGAATAGACCTTGTAACATCTAAAATTAAAATTAGTGACTCATTTTATCATTGGGTCAGAAACATATCTATTTTTTTTATTACAAATAAAATATTTTATGTGTCAGTTATTTTTATGCCCACGATTTCTAATGTTGAACAATACTTTGGTTCTATTTATTTTTTTATTTGTTTATTTGTTTGTTTATTGGAAGACCTGACAGCACTACATGTAATCAGTAGTCGATCCCCCCTCATCTGTTGTGTTTTTAGATAAAAACCTCTTTAAATTACAGGACAAAACAGGTTATAAGTTACACTGCTGAAAAAAAAAACATAATTTGTATATGTTTAAATTATAGTAATGCTAACTTCTCAAAGGTCGGTCACCAACGTGACACATCTCTTTCAATGACAGCAACATCCCAGATTTGAAAAGAAAACTAAAAACTAAGATGTTTCAAACCCTGCCTTCAATGGTGGACTCAAGAACAGCAGTGGAAAGGAAAAACTCCCTTTTAACAAATAACACGTAAGAAACTTCCAGCAGTGCCAGGTTCAGGATAATCATCCACCTGCTACAACAGTTGGGATTTGAGAGGACAGAAAAGATATACAGACAAACACAGAATGACACAAGCTCTCCATATTTCTTCCACATGGGTGGTTCCACTTCACCTCAAGCTTGGGTTCTGAGCTTGAAAATTGACCAGAGGCCTGGGAGCTTGAGGGTTCTACACAGTATCTTAGCTGTTCCTAGGAATGCGTTCCTCTGGACAGAGATCTCCGAGGTTGTTCCTGGGATCTGTTGGAGCCACTCTTCCAGTTTGGGGGTCACAGCACAGAGTGCTCCAAAGACCACTGGCACCACGGAGACCTTGACTCTTCACAGCTTCTCTATTTTGCCTTAAGCCTTTAGCATTTCTCGAGTTTCTCATGCTCCTTCATCCTGTTGTTACATCCACTACCACTGCTTTCTTATGTATTTTATTGATGACCACAATGTCCGGTTGGTTAGCCATCACTTGTTTGTCAGTCTGGATCTGGAAGTCCCACAGTATCTTAGCCCTACCATTCTCCACCACTCTAGGTGGAGTCTCCCACTTTGACTGTGGGGCCTTCAGTCCATACTCAGTACAGATGTTCCTGTACACTTTTCCAGCCACTTGGTTATGGTGTTCCATGTACACTTTGCCTGCCTTCATCTTATATCCTGCTATTATGTGCTGGACTGTCACAGGGGCATCTTAACATAGCCTGCATCTTGGGTCCTGACTGGTATGACAGACCCCGGCATCTATTGTTTTCATGATTAGTGCCTCTGTCTTGTCCTTCAATCTAGCCAATTCTAGCCACTGGTAGATTTTGTTAGTATCAGCCATCTCTTCCGTCTACTTTCTCAAAGACTTCACCTGCAGAGGAGCAAGAATTATATCTGTTTTATTTTGAACTTTTTCCTTTAGTCTGTAAGAGTTTGTAACTCACAATGTCACGGAGAAATGATTTGAATTGATAATTTGCTTCCTTTAGTGGACATTTCATTGTGATAGTGTCTAACTAAACTGCCAATGTGCTGCTCAGGATGGGAGAGGAGTGAAGAGTAAAGTGAAAATTCAACACAGTCTGCTGGTTTTTCTAGATAGATACTTTTTACTAATTGTTTTTTTTATAATGTATGTGAATGTTTGTGTGCAGTGCCCTGAGTTGTGCTATATAAATAAACTGAGCACTGTATCTTGTGTGTCATGCTCGGTGGAGACAGAGACGAACCCAGAGTGCAGACTCATTCTTAAAACAAAAAACTAATTTATTAAACTTAAGAAAATAAACAAAAGCAAAAGCTGACGTGGCAGCAACTAAGACATAACAAAAATCTAAGACAGGGCATGGCAAAGTAACAAAGAAACATAGAAAGGCGAATAGCAAACAATGAACCTACAGTGTGGAAGTGATGATCGGGTTTTTAAACACTCGCAGTAATTAGGAAAAGTGGAAACAGATGGAATGATGGGCGTGGCAGGAGACCAAGTGAGTGACAACAGGGGAGGAGCAGATGACGACAAAAGACAGACATGAAGGACAATAAGACTCAGAAACAGAAAACATGAAACACACTACAACAATAAACTAAAACACAAAACCCCCAAATCCCGACATTGTGCTTTTGATTTATTTATTCTTTACCAGGACTTGTCATTTGCTTGTACTGTATTATTTATCCTTGAGGGGTTACGGGTTATTTAACTATTTTTCTTTTGCTTTAGCTAGTGTAACAAACCCAATTCCCACCTGGGATTATTACAGTATTCTTATTTTAATTGTAGTTCACAGTTTGCTGGCAGTCTTCAAAACTAGTTAATAGCTATTTAACAAATTTACAGGTAGTCTCCACAAACAATACATCAATATTTAAACCAGTACTTTTCAATTCTAGTCCTAAGGATCCATTGTCCTGCATGTTTTACATGTTAGCCTGCTTCAGCCCACCTGGTTTAAATTGATAACTTATTAACAGGCTTGTGATTTACTTGATGACCTGCCAGGGAAATAATTTAATTATTTGAATCAGTAGTGTTGAAATGAGGAAACATCTATAACAGGCAGCAGAATAGTTATCGGTACAGGACATTAAAAACACTGATTTAAACAGTTTACAGGAAGTTTCCAAAACCAGGTAACAGCTGACAGGCCAGTTTACAGGAAATACGTAAGATTACAGTGAACATAAATCATTTGGGCCTTTTCAATCTAGGCTTTGGCTCAGGAGCAAATATTACACTTATCAAGAAATTTACAACCAGTTTACAATCTGTCTATTAATATATTCTTTTAAACAAACATATAAACCCAAAAATAACAATTTTACAACAAGTTTACTTTGACCTTTTTGTTCTTGACAGTTATCAGTCAATTGATTTATATTAGTCCATTCAGAGTTTCTTTTAGAGCACTTAAGTTCAAGGTGGATTTTAATCTTCTTTAGTTCAAATGTTATGTGGTGCGTGTGATATAGTTGATACCAGGTACTGTATTATAATGCAATCCCAACACATATCTATCAGAATGTTAATTCTTGCAGTTCCAAGTGTAGTTTTATGGAGGACATGGAATCTTCTCACATGGATTTTGACTCTGGCTCACCAATGGGATCTTCTCTCTTAATATTGACTTAGGAAAAAAAACTAAATCAAAACTGCACATTGCAGAGAAAATCTCTCATATTGTACAATATTTTATAGTAACCACATGTCTTTCACAATGTGCAAATGATTTGATTCAACTATGAACAACAAATCTTTTGTGTTTTAACAGCTTAACGGTACGTTACATGGATTCTAATAATTTGTTACTCATTATAATGCATATGGGTTTAACTACAGTGAAATTAATTAAAATTGTCATAGAAAATCCTGATACAAAAATTGCCTGTAACAACAATGAACATCTGCAATTAAAACAGCAGAACACCAGTAAAAGTACTTATTTTTCATTAAAGAAATATGCCAAACAATTAATCTTCACACGTTCAGTAATTATCTCCAACTGGTTTTAAACATTCACAAAAAACACTGAAGGTAAAATAACAGTGATTTAAAGGACATTACAGTATTAGAATTAACTTGTAGATAATTGCTTGCTTAGTTTGCCACTTTAGTATGAAAACTTACCAGAGATTCTGTGTTCTTTTTTTTTCTCCTTACATTCATCTTCTTTATGGCCACAACTCTTATATAACTTTATACTGCTGCCTAGTGACCTTTTAAGAAACTGCTCAGATTCATTGTTTGTTGAATTTATGTGGGATACACACATTTTACCACTATACAGGAAGTCTCCCCAACAACTTAACCATTTCTCCACAGCTAGATAACCAATATTTATCCAGTTTATGTGAAGTCTTCACAACTAGGGTCAGGTCGCAGAGGCAATAGATCCAGCAGGAAAACCCAGACTTCCCTGACACTCTTCAGCTCACCTTGGGGGATCCCAAGGCATTCCCAGGCCAGAGAGGATACGTAATCCTCCCAGCAAGTTCTTGGTCTACTCCAAGCTATCTTTCTAGTGGAACAGGCCCGGAAAACCTCCAGAGGGAGGTGTTCAAGAGGCATCCTAATCAGTTGCCAACCCAATTAAAGTGAAGATGATCCTCAGTGATGGAGCACCTCACCTCATCTCTAAGGCAGAGCCCAGCCACCCTACGAAGGAAGCTCATTTAAGTTCTTTGGTTTAAGGGTCTTGTTCTTCTGGACCCCAATTCATCAGTATCTCTACAACCAGGTAGCCAATATTTTAATCAGTTTATAGAAAGTCTCAACAACAATTTAGTCACCATTTAACCAGTTTAAAGCAAATCTCCACAACATTTTACCGCTTTTCACAACTGGCTAACCACTTTTTAAGCAGTTTACATTAAGTCTGGACAACCAAATCCAAAAAGTTAAAAAAAAAAAATCTGTATTCTGTAGTTGAAGATGTTTCTCTTTCCATCCAGGGAGCTTTCTCAATTAAAAAAAACTGGAGAGTGTGGAGTTCCAAGCTTTTAACTGTAAGATATGTTTAGTTTATATAGCTAAATTCACATTCAGATTAAATTCACTTCCCTCTTACCGAAGAGTTGTTAGTTTATTTGTTTGTCTGGCTTACTGAGAGATGTTTTGGTCACATGTATGAAGGTGTGAATTAGAGGAAAAATGACTTGGGGAAAAAATGGATTAATCGCGTACGGTGGTTAGTTTCTGCGTGTGCTGTGAAATGATGTATTGTGGCACTCCAGGAAGAAGTTTATTTAAACAAAGTTTCAATAATAATTTCATGTTTTTCAGTCACATTAACAAATAAATAATGTAATCAAATATACCACAGAGAGGTTTACTGAAACCACGGTTAGAATTTTCTTTTAGATTGGTGACAGCATTTCAATCTGGTTTAATAAATTGTTATAATTATATTTCTAAATGCTGAGAAAACAGAACAAATGATTCTCTGTACATTAAAGTAATCATTTAGACTAAATGTGGCTTTTACTGAAGTTTGTGTTGTGATTAAAGTTTAAGTGGGTGGCATCAGTCGAATATATGTCAAGTAAACATGTTGTTATTGGGTTAGTGGTTCCATGTGATGCAGTTAGGGGAGGGGGCATGGGGCTCTGCAAATAAAGCAGTCATATCCTCAATCAGAGAATAGGCTAATTGACAGACACGTGTGGGGAGAACAGCTAATTGATTACAGGCCTGTCCTGTTCTAACACACCAGGAGACCAATGGAAATGGACAGAGGAAAGTTTTGGCTCTGTGTACTTTAAAATCTTTCAATTACTAAAGTTTTCACTTTCTAAGGGTGAGCAGGTAGTGAAGGGTCTTTAAGTACAGTTCTTTAGAAGCTCTATCCCTTTAATGAAAGAAAGATTTTGGGGGGTTTATTTTGTTGTCCTAAGCCACAGGTGTCCAATCCTGGTCCTCGAGGACCACTATCCTGCATGTTTTACTTGTTTCTCTGCTCCAACATACCTGATTTGAATCAATGGATAATTAACAGGTTTCTGTAGAACAAGAAGAGGTAATTTAACCACTGAATCAGGTGTGTTGGAGAAGGGGAACAAGGAAAACATGCAGGATAGTGGCCCTTGAGGACCAGGATTGGACACCCCTGTCCTAAACTGAATGAAATGTAGTGTCATGTTTTTCTTTATTTTTTTGCTGAGTGTGTCAAGTTTTTAAGAGGGGAATTTACTTTGTTATTTTTATTTTACGAAAACATACAAACATCCTCATATAATACTATATAAAAATTTCCAACCGAACAATTTTCTAGAAGCAAAGCCATATTACTGAATGGTTTTCATTTCTAACTTTAATCGTGTAACTTCAATGTCCTGAAAATGCCTTTTTCAGTTGCACAGTAACTGAAATAACTAATGCCATTCAAAAGTAAAAAGATAGAAAAACAGTGAAATGAAAAGAGAACAGAACCAAACTCGGGTGTCATAATCTAAACTACCAAAACTTTACCTTCTTAAGGATTGTGATGGCAGTTGTTTTTTTCAGTGCTGGGTTCCCTCTAAGGAAGACTGGATATGAAACTGAATAAATGTGTACTGTTGATAATTCTATAATAAAACAAATCGTAAAAGCAAAAGTTTAACATTTGTTCATTTATGTTTAACTGGTTAATGAATTGTTTACTACACTCTTGCTTTTCACTGTAGACTAGCACTTCATTGTGTTAAAGAACTTTGTGCTTCAACTCAATTCAGAGTGAATTTTTTTGTTATCTATCAAAGTGTATGTCGCGTCCAGCCCATGGGAGGGGCGACATGACATTTCCACAGCATCTTCTAAACAGGTCAGCCGAGGGAATCATGGAGTCCAAAGCGGTGGGAGGGAGACACTTTCAAGCAGAACCGTGTAACTGAATCTAAACCAGTGGTTAAACCCATTCAGCAGTGCAGGAATGGGGAGAGTCCCAACAATACAATACCATTCATAGGCTAACACAGTTTGAGTTGAATGAGCAGGGAGGGGTTTTAATCAGTCAGGAAGGCACTCAGCCAGCCTGACAGTCAGTCCGTCTAACTTCACTAAAAAGAAAATCCCTGTCCATCAGTCTCTTTGCGTTTGTTTGGATGATTCCATGCAGAACTCTGTTTTATTGCGTGACTGTTTATATGACAGCAATCAAACTACTTAAGCATATTTTGTGGTATTTTAACCATTCATCTATCAAAAGCTCAGCTAGATCAGGAATAGAGTGCTCAGACTTTAGTTTTTTGTAAGTTTTATAGTTTTCAAAATATTTAACTTTACAAAAAAAAAATCCCCATAACAATGACTTGAATTTTTTAAATTTCCTTCAAGAACATTGTTCACTTTAAAATCTGCTTCAGTATGGCTCTGTCTTTGTTTTCCTGTGCTATTTTTTATCTTTTAGCTACTACTACTATTAGTTTTTAGCTATTATTCTTCTTTAAACTTATAGATTGTGTTTTGCCAATTTTAGCTTTAGCATTTGTTTACCTAATTTTAGCTATCCATTGAACTATTCATTTTCTATACCTGTGTCTCCTTGCGGGCAGCTGGTGCCTATCTCCAGCAGTCACTGTGTGAGACGCAGGAGACACCCTGGACAGGTTGCAAGTACTTTTAGCTACTGCTTAGCTCATTTTAGCTTTAACATTTGTTTAGCTAATTTTAGCATATGTTCTACACATTTTTGCCTCTGTTTTGCTAATTTTAGCCTTTGCCCTGCTTGTTTTAACTCTAACATCTTAGTTTTAGCTTCTTCAGCAAATTTCAGCAAAGTTATTTAGTACACAGCATTCACACCGTTTAGCTGAAAATGCCATTTCTGTATTTTTTTCCGAAAACTTCCAGAGAAAGAAAAATGTAAAGGCATTTCGATGGGCAGCAACAGAGAGTGAAGTGAAAAAGACGGAGAGTGGGGGCTGAGAATCAGTCTGCCCTTGGCCTGACCTGTAGCTTTCATGCGGCTTGAACACATCAGAAATCCTATTGTAGGGGGTGATTAATTAAGAGTGATAACTTACCATGAACACAGATTGTTATGGACTTTAATGTGATAGGCCTGGCTTTTTAAACACTGCTTTGTAGTCCAGCATATGGGCCCAGACGTATTCAGTGACAAAAGACGAACAGAAATTTATCACGCTTGTACGTCCTGCTAACAACATGTTTGCACTCTTTATATCCACACTGGGATTTTCCTTTAGAATTACTGGTTTTAGAAGCTTAGATGGGAAACTATCCATTCATTTTCTGGGTTTTTACTGATCGGATAAAACTTTTCAGATCAAACTGAAACTGCACTGAGGAACACCTTGAAAAACAGTTTTTTTTATTTTTGTGATCACATTTTGTCTTTTC
This sequence comes from Kryptolebias marmoratus, assembly GCF_001649575.2. Taxonomy (NCBI): domain Eukaryota; kingdom Metazoa; phylum Chordata; class Actinopteri; order Cyprinodontiformes; family Rivulidae; genus Kryptolebias; species Kryptolebias marmoratus. Next base: position 27,054,324 of record NC_051449.1, read on the forward strand.
ATCAGAAGTTATATGTGATGTCTAAAGCCAACTACAGGATACAAAAGTAAAAAACATAATTTGTTGGGCAATCATTGAATTCAAAATCAGTGACAGAGAAGCCAAAAATTACATTTGCACAATCAGAACTATAAATCTGACTTCACTTTTTTAAATATATATTTCAACATTTTTGCACTTGTTTTTAATTTCCTTTAAAGAAATTAAAGGCCTAGCATTCCTTGAAGCTATGTATAACTAACCAACTAAGACATATTAGTTGTGGCAGCCATCTTGAATTGGATTGACTTTAAAAGTTAATCAGTTGTAGATGTATGTTCAGTGATTGCTTTATGAAACATTCAATAAAATCCTTCCTGTGATCAATGATTTTGATTGTGATCTGGATCACCAAAAAAATGTATTCAATTGTTTTTTGTGATAACCCCAACATTTTCTGAAAATTTAATCAAAATCTGTTGTTTAGTTATAAGTAATCTTGCCAACAGACAAAGGTCCCCTTTATACTGGATAACAATTTCACTACATGACCTACATGATTTGAAAGAACATAACAATTACACTTTGGTCTCTGTGATCAACACCATATATTAGAACATAGAAACAATTCCACAATGCTCTCCACAGCCTACACAATCTATAAGAATAATGTAAGAATGATTTCACAATGCTCTATGCGACCTACACAATCAATTAGAAAATGATAACAATTTTACTGTACTTCCAATGACCAAAACAGTCTATTAATATTAATTCCACTAAGCTCTCTACAATTCACATGAATTTTTAGAATATTTTATTTGATGGTCTAGTTGCAAAAAATAGTGTTTTGCTTGTCTATTTAGTATTCTCAATTTGAAGGCACTAAAATGTGGCATACTGGTAGTTTCATGTAAGAACAAAAAATAAAATAAACGCTCGCCTCTTACGGAAGATATCCCTATCCTAATGCAAACATTGTTTTTTTTTAACATTTCAGCTTTGTGTCCACATATAAACTGTATTTTAGGGGCTTCTAAATTATATTTTTTGTTATGGGTTTCAGAACTAGAAAATCTTGAAATGCTACCCTTGTGTTTTTGTGTGCGCCACCTAAACACAACCTTTTGAACACTATGATGTCACAGACCAACCTCTAACCTCACCTATGATGCATTGACAGTAATACCATACCATACCGTACCGTACCGTACCATGCCATACCATACTCCTTTTATTTGTAAAACACTTAAGAACAGCAACACCGATCAAAGTGCTGTACAATAAAAAAAAAACAAGCATAGCAGGAATTGCTGTTGGTACCATTGGGTGTAAACAACATAACTTCCACTGTGTTCACATTAAAATTAGAAAAACTTTTTTACTGCCCAATTTCTAATGTCAAGCAAGCATCCAAGATAAGGATGGACAGATCATGCAACAGTGTGCTTCAGAGGGACATATACTTGACATCCATCTGCATAGAAATAAAAAGGAATGTCATGTTTATAAATAATAGCACCTAGTTGTAGCAGGTATAAAGAAAAACAAAGAAGTCCAAGAATGGAATCTTGCAGTACCTCATACAGGAGGGCCACAAAGGTAGAATCAAAATCCTTGATGTTACAACAAAAACCTTTATCAGAGAGGTAAGACCTGAACCAATGGTGCACTGACCATATAATTCTCACCCACTGCTAAAACCTTGAAATGAGGACCTCATGGCCTATGGTGTCAAAGGCAGCTGTTAGGACCAATAGGACAAATGGTACAGTCATCAACCTACATTGCTATAAAGACATCATTAAGAACCCTTAACAGAGGAGATTCATTGCTATGATGAGTCTTAAAATCAGACTGGAACATCTGCAGAATTGAGTGTGCGTCTGATCTAAGAAAGACTTTAGTTGAGAGTAAATAATTCTTTACAATAGTTTGGACAAAAATTGGTGTTTGTAGACAGGTCAAAAGTTTGACACTACCCAGGGGTCAAGGCTATTGTTTTCCAGCAAGGGTTGCACAGCAGCATATTGAAGTGTCTTCAAAGTGGTGGACGTTCTTCTGGGTCTTCATAATTACAGCCACGATGTTAATGATCAAGAGAAATTACTTTACAGACATAAGTTATTCTTGAACAGTGAAAGTTGTTTCAAAATAACAGAGTCTGTGCCGAATCAAGACTTCTGGCCCAATCAGTGAAATCCCCCTTTCCTCTCGGGGCTGCTTCTTTTTATAAACATTTACCACACCCAGCCGTAGAATAACACACACACACATCTCACTGGGACGGACTTTAACAGCATGGATTCAAGTACATACAATTACCTTTATGGTGATAAGGTGTGGTCTTGAGCCATGCAACAGATAACTTACCATATACGTCTTCATGCAGTTGCTTTCCAATGATCGTGAGCTTAGGAGAACACAATCCACTTCCCAAGAAGGGATTGTACCTGAAGACAATGTCTCCACTTGGAAGTCAGGCCCCATCACAACACAGCACAGATGTAACACAGACACCTCAATATTTAAAACCTTTTGGTACCACACCAGCAGTTAGACCACTATTCACAATAGAGAGAATAGAAGGGCCCAGTATAGGAAAGACCTCCTTTAGAAGTTGAGGAGGGACAACATCAAGGGGGAGCCAGATAACTTCTTACTGGAAACAAGCTTCTCTAAGAAGGAGTGTGAGATAGGTTCAGAGTGGTCAAACACAGATAAACATGGAGACAGAATGGATCATGAGCTGAGCATCCATCCATACCTTCATCCACTGCCATTTGCAATGACGTATATATTATAGACATGACATGCCCAATGCTATGCTTTAAAGGCTTGGGCTGAGGTGCGGCGAAAGCGGCGCCATCTTACTAAAGTATTTTTAAAGGCGCAGGGCTATGTAAACACTGCTTAGGACTAACAAAATAATTTTTTTAGTGGGTAAGAGGAGCCCGATTATGCATGTACTTTATCATACAATGTCAAAAATACTCACTGTTATTTTAATTATAATAATAAAAAACATGAATTTAACAGAAACGTAAATTCAGAACTATTTATTTACAATCACAACAACAGTAGTCAAATCAGCAATGTTATACGCAAAATGGCATAAACCGATCATTTTTCATACAGACTATACACTAGAAAGATTTTTTTTAACAAATGATCAAAAAAATAAAATATTAATAATAATAATGACCAAAAATTTTATTAAAAAAAAAAAAATTAAAGCCACACACTTTTCAAAAATAAAAGCAAGTACAGATATCAGGCAAATGCATTTGTGTGTTTTAAGACACCAAATTTAAAATTGCCTGATCATGTTACATTCTCAGAAAGCAGTTACTGGTTTTTGAGGAGTATAACCTTGGTCAGTTTTTGTCATACAGACTCTTTTTTCAGATGAGAGGAGTGTAAACGTGTGACATGTTTCAGTGCTCATGAACAGCCTGATACCTTTCTCTGCTGCTGTGAGGATGTGGACTACACCTTGTGATGGTGTGACAAGGCCCTCTTCATTTTTTAATTGAGCAACTGATACAACTCCTCATGGTGTGGTTGAATAGCAGCTGACACCAAGGATGCTTTGCAGACATCACAACATACAGCAGACATGATCCGACACACAACAAACCCTGCAATATAGGTGACAATGTTTGACACAAACAGCATGTTTTGTTGAGATCCACCTGCAGTATGTGTGGTCCATGTTGTTGTTATTAAATGGCGACTCTGCTGCCTCACGTTGCCCAGCTTTAGAGACATTGTGTGCTGTCCACGATGGCCACATTTCCACTTGCACTGGGCAACACTCCGCTGTTAAATTAAATTTATAGTACAATAATTAACGGTACGTTACATGGATTAGTTTAAAATCATAGGCTACATGGTCACTTTAATGTGTTTTGTGTAATATATGTGTTCATATTTCATACAATTTGTACACTGAGTAGATACGCAATGTATTGTGCGCTAACATAAGCCTCTATTTTCATGTTACACGCATGCAGGTTGTCACATTTAATTACAAACCTCCAAGTGAGTCCACAAGCTTTTTTAGAAGATTCTAACTTTTCAGTGAATACCACACGTGTTTATGTTTAAATGCCAGACCTTGACTCAACAGAAGCATAAAACAGAAAGTTTTACGTTAAAACTAGCGCTAGTAAAGTACAATATTGATGTATGTCTTCTGCAGTAAAGTTAGACTCAGGCAGTAATCTCCTAGTTAAACAGCCTTGTTATTACAAGAAGAACACTTACCGTTGAAATGTAATGCTGTCTGGACATTTTCTGCAAAGATTTTTGCAGGAAAATGCGGCACAATAAGAAGGCATTACTGTATTGCTGAGCGCAAAAGCTGAACTGAACTACTTCCGTGGCAGATGGCAGTGTTTTTAGCTCATCCAAAGTCATGTGATGTCATGTCTATAATATATAAGTCATTGGCCATTTGGGTCATGGGGGCAGCAGCTTGAGCAAGGAAGCCCAAACTTCTTTTTCCATAGCCTCCTCTTCCAGCTCTTCTGGGAGGATTCCAAGGTGTTCACAGGCCAGCCAATAGATGTAGTCTCTTCAATGTATCCTGAGAGTTCTCTGGGGTCTTCTCCCAGTTGGACATGCCCATAACATAACTATTCATCCAGGCGGCATCCTCACCAGATGCCTAACCCACCTCAAGTGGCTACTCTTGATGTGGAGGAGCAGCGTCTCTACTTTGACTCCCTCTCGAGTAACTGAACTTCTATGGGTACAAATGTCTGTTTACAGATACAGAGCCAAAAACTGAGTTTTATTTTGCAAAAACAAGTTTTGACATGAGTTTTCTTTTTGTCAGCTGATTGGTCAATGTCATGTCAATCACAAATTTAACAACACACAAAAAAAATGAAGACATTTTTGTTGTTGATGTGTACACAAGGCTCATGATTGTGTGTGTATGACAGTGAAATAAATTGAAATGAACAGTCAAACTTGTTTCTTTACTAAAACATAAAATGTATTAATTTATTAATATGCCATACCATATGTCTGTCTTTTTTAAGGCGCAAAACAAAGTATTTTAACATAAAAAGCAGGTTTTTTTTAATGTGTGAAAGCATCCTGTATCATAACTACATCTCTGCTGTTTGTAACAAACCAAATAGAATAAAAATCAGGTAAAAATTCGGGGAGTTGAGATTATTTTAGTTGGGCATACAGCTTCCTCAGTACTAATAAATGCATTGGGGGGTACGTGAGAGACCCATCCAAGATGGTGGCCGTGCTGATAAGTCAGCTTCAATAGGCAGCGTCAGTGTTCGAGGTGTCTATGTATATAATGTCTATGGGAAGGGCAGTACAATTTCAAGATGGAGGATGAGGACAGCACTTCTGTAGCTCAGTTAGGCATTACTTTATGGTTTAATGGAACAAAAACAAAATCATTGTCTTTATATATGTTTTTGCAAAACGTGTTTGTTTACTATACTCTGTCTTTTATTGATTTATAGTAACAACTATTTATTTTTTACCACTAACTTTGATCCTGTGAAATAAAAATGGAGTAAAGTAAAATACATAATGGCAATATTTATCTAAAATTGCATCACTAATTGATCACTATGCATTATGAAGAAATATTTCAAATCAATGAATCAATGAATTTTGTTTTGCTGCTCCAAGGTGCTTGTTTTTAGACACAATAAAAAAACAAGAGGAGGGTAGACCATACAATATAGTATAATTTGTTTCCCATAAAACTTAGAGCAAAACACTAAAAAACAACAATAAGCAAAATGTGTTGTTAGAAGGACATACAGTGTTCCTGGTCTTATGTCACTCCTTTACACTGACACCAACCATATAAGTTAATTAGATGAGTTTAAAATACCATAGTAGTCATAGGTTTGGGCACATTCATATTTAACTCATACATACAAATGCAAATCTGTAGTATATATTTTGCTTATATGTTATTAACTCAGGCTGGTCTTCTCTAATCCTCTGAACTCGGGTCCTCTACCAGAGGCCTGGGAGCTTGAGGGAGATTTAATTTAAAGATTGTTGACACAAGCAGTACCCATCCAACCTGAAGGAGATGAAGTTGTTTGGCCATTACTAATGGACAAAAAGCCCAGGTTAGGTGGACCAAGATCACTGAAATCGACCTGAAGAGACTTAATGTTGGAACTGCAGCAAAACGTGCTGAAAAAAGTTTTATTCAGAGAAGTGGCAGGTGAAGACATACCATGCACCGTTTTTCCCCTTAAATTTTATATATTTAAGGGGAATTAAAACAAGGTTTTCTCCATTTAACTTAATTAATCTGAAGTATTTTTGTAGAATTATTATTTAAACAAATATCAAATCTAGTACAATTCCATGTTACAAAGCAATAAAATAGAAAGAATACCAAGAAGGATGAGTCATTTTGCAACATACTGTATTAACTATGAATTCAGCACAAAACAATATTATTTTATTTACAAAACTGCATGTGAATATAAAACAATTTTGTGATAATGGTTGGATTGAGCTGTGACAGAAAAATCACAAGGTAAAGCTGTAAATATTCAGCCGAGGACCTTGCCTTAGGTTTGGAATTCCAGCACTAAAGAAAAGATGCATTGCTACTAGCTGCAGTTCAGCCAAAGTTCTGTCACAGTTTCAACAGGCTGAAGAGCACAATAATAGGGAATCAGGCAAATGAACTGAAGCAAAGCAACCTTTTGTGGTGACATGGTGTTTGTTCTTGGCTTTCCAGGGGTGATCTTGGGGCCTTGTCCACTAGCCCTTATCGGTCTCAGCTCAATTACTGATGTGTCAACAGTGATCTATGAGCTGAGAAGGGTGGGGAGAGAGGGGAGGAAAAGGTTGGGACCTGGCTAAAGGTGGCTTGGGACCGCATGGTTTGGTCATAGCGGATGAGTGCGTGACTGAGTCTTATTACCCTTGGGGTGATGGTGAGCATTAGACTGGTGCTGGTGGTCTGATTGGGAGGCCAAGGGATCATAAAGCGGTGGGCGGATGACCATTTAGGTCACTTCTTTCACAAGCCAGGAAACTGAAGAGTAGGTACATTTTCAGGGATGAGTCCCCCATCAACCCTTGTGTCTTGTGCTTGACTGAAGCACAAACTGAACTGAGCTCATTGAGTCTCATGGCAGGATGGACATGTTGCTGGCTGTTTGCTAAGCTTCAGGGAATTATTTCAGTGTCTGCAGAGCGAGATGCTCATTGATTATTAAAAGAATACAGATATGAGATTTGACTTATTTCTGCAACCCTTTTTTGATTTACAATTTAGTATGGAGTCAGTAAGTTAGCTAGTGGTACCAAAGTGAGACAGTTTGGTCCAAAGTGGTTTCTGTCCTAGACAAGTTGTCATTCTCTCAGCTGCTTATCTTGTTGCTCTGATTACAAATTTTTATTAATTTCTCTTTAGGAAGTTGTCCTTCAGTTTTTTATTTTCTCCTCTGGGATAATCATTTCAATCCTCCATAATATTTAGCACAAAAAACTGTTGTAAAATTTAAAACTGTATACTGAAAAGGAACCCAGTATTAGATTCAAGATTGGTGAATAAACTGTTAGGGTATAACAATTTTGCACCTGAAGGAAGGAATGCATATTGCCTACTGCCTTTAATGGCAGACTTTTAAACTCAACTGACAAAGTTATAGCTGTTTTGGTTGAACCTTGAAAATTATGTACTTTTTTCTGCAATATTGTTATGATGTGGAGTAAAGGAGGCAAACCCAAAGCGTAGACTCATCTTTCAAAAACAAACTAATTTCTTAAAATAAAAGCTAATCAAAACAAAGGCTGACATGGCAGCAAAACTAAACGTAACTAAAATCCAAAGTTATACAAAAAGGGTGAGGCGAGACAAGGCAAGGCAGGACAAAGACAGAGACAGCAACAGGGAACTAGAGACAATACACAATGAACCAGCAGGGCAGTGAAGAAAGTGACTGGGTTTTAAGCACTGAGAATAATGAGGTGAAGTGGCCACAGGTGAGTGATAACAATTGCTGACAGGTGGAGATGGGCGTGGCAGATAAACGGACAGACTGAGAATAAGTGGAGAATGATGACAAACAAAGACAACAAGAACAAAACCAAAACCCAGATGACAGAACAACAATGAAAGAAACAACAACAACCCCAACAAAACATAAAGCCAAAAACAAAAACACTAGAATTCATAACAAATATATTATCCATCTATCCATTTCCCATTACCTGTTTCTTCTTTCTGGGTCATGGGGAGCTGGGATCTATCTCCAGCAGTCACCGTGAAAGAGGTGGGGTACAGCACAGGGCCACACAGAGACAAATGAGACAAACAACCATTCGCACCTAAGGACAATTTAGAGTTACCATTTAACCCACAATGCATGTTTTTGGTATGTGGTAAGAAACCTGAGTACCCGAAGTAAAGCCACACATGCAAGGGGAGAACATGTAAACTCCACTCAGAAAGGCTCTAGGTCACAGGTGTCAAACTCCATTCCTCAAGTGCCGCTGTCCTGCATGTTTTAGATGTGCTCTTGCTGTAAAACACCTGGTTTAAATGGATGACTTGTTGCCATGCTCCTGGAGAACTTCATGATTTGGTGAGTAGCTAATCAAACCATTTGAATCAGGTGTGTTGGAGCAGAAAAACCTAAAACCTCCAGGACAGCGGCCCTTGAGGCCTGGAGTTTGACACCCCTGCTCTAGGTGATCCTACGACTTTCTCACTGGGAGGCGACATCTCTAACCACTGCCCCATCCTGCTGCCCCCTCAATATATTATTAAAAAACAAACGATCAATTAAAAATTTGTGTTCATTTTTTTTTCCAGATGGCACTGAATGGTGAAATATCGCAGGATGCATAGAATCAGATTTGTTTTGTATTTATTGTTGTTTTGTAGTGTTTTTATACACCATGTCAGGGCAGCAGCAAAAGTAAACTTTTTTATGACCAGAACACTTTATTACAGCTTAAAGAGCACAATAAGAATCTAGTTTTTGACTTAAATTTATTGTTTTCTTTCCCTGAGTTACTCATGATGCTAGGCTGAGCTACAGCATGGAACTTTCAGAGCAACAAGTGACACCACTCATCCTCTGAACCAGGCCTATTTAACAGATGTCACTTGGGCCAGATACAATCTTTTTCAAAATAAATTTGGCCCCACAAATCTGCCAGAATCCCAAACTGGTTTGTCTGAACATAATGTAAAATTATAAATATCAGAGGTAATTCTATAACTTCAGCATCATATTAAGCCAGTTGATGTCTGCCTCTGTCAAACAGGCAATTTTTGGTAATTAATGATAACAGAGAGGGTTGAGGTGGGTAAACATGCACATCTTTAAGCAGTTGTTTGACTGACCTATTCATATGACCTGTGCTAAAGGCAAAAAGGCTGCAGGATGGGCCAGTTCCTCTGTACCATTATTCCGTTTTTTTCCCTCAGTCAGTCCAATCCTTGCAAACTATGATACAGACTGGCTGGCCGGCTGGTGGGCGTGCGGACGGATGGTCAGACGGACAGACAGACAGACAGAAGAAAGTCTGGAAGTTTTTTTAAAAACGCATCTAGTGATTCATGAGATATTTTGGTAAAAGGGCAAACACACATAAGACATAATTGTTGAACTTGACCTTCTGGCAGTTGGTGATCATTACTTCCTATGGCCCACTTGCAACTAAAGTTGAATGACCCTGCTCTACAATTTTGGCAGACAAATCTTAGAGGATGGCAGATTAGTGGATGACAAGGCAGCTATGGCTGACCACCATACTTTACAACATCTGGGCAAGCACATTAGAAAAATAAGTATTTGAACATACAGTAGCAAAGTAAGAACTACATGAGTCAACAAGAGTCAGTGCAAGAAAAAAATATCCAAGGTGTATTTTTTTTATTTTACCAACAGCAATGTCTCATTTGTTTACATGTAGGGGCAGGACTTACAACTAGTTTCAGAACAAGCCAGTAGAGAAGGTTTAGTCCTGTTCTGGCTTCAACTTCTAGGTTCACTTCAGAGTCTATTAAATATGCAGTCTATGGTAAGAACTCATATAGGTTCCCCATATGTACCTGATACATACCCTGTAATTACATAGTAAAAAGTCCCTTCATATTATAGCCTGGTTCCTGCAGGTACCCTGTAAATACCCCAGAAGGAACTAGGTATGTACCTTGTAATTAGTAGGTACATACCCCATACCATTTACATGTCCTGTATATGCCAGGTATGAACCTAATAAATACAGGGCATATACCCTATATGCACATGGTAAGTACCTGTCATGTTGGGTGGAGATGACAGAGACGAACCCAGTGCGCAGACTCATTTTAAAAGAAAACTAATTTATTAAACTAAGGAATAACCAAAACAAAAGCCTCACGTGGCAGCAAACAAATTGACACATAAACTAAATCAAACAACTGAGACGGGAACGGAAAATACAAACTGAAACAGGGAGCAGGAACAGGATCAGGATCAGACACGGGAACAAGCAGAACGGGAACACATACGACAAACGACAAACAAACAATGAACCAGCGGAGTGTGGAAGGCAATGACCAGGTTTTAAAGACTGAGAATAATGAGGTAAGTGGAGACAGGTGATGTGATTACAAAGTGGGGACAGGTGTGGGTGTGGCAGAAAGAACAGAGAGAGAGACTGAGGAGGAGTAAATGAAACGAGAACATGAGACAAAACAAAAAGCAAATACAACCAAATAACAGAATAGAAACAAAACAATATAGAAACCCCACAGTACCAGGCTGTATTATGTATTTGTTGTTATTTATTTATTTATTTATTTATGCGTGCATGCATGCATGCATTATGTCAGGGTTTTGATTTATTTAACCTGCTAAGAAAGAATTACACCGGAGATGCTTGTTGTCTTTTTGTGAAGGCCTTCGCAAAGAGGAAAAATTCCAGGAAGTTCTGCCTGCTTACTTGGGCTTTCTCTTTTATTGAAGGAAGAAGAAAAAAGGGGTTGATCTGAGCCGGGCAAAACCGGTCCAGACCATAGTTTAAACATAAGCATAACAATAACACATAGCTGTTTGGGAGAGCCAGATGGTGTGGCGCCTGCCGTCTGACCTTCGCGTCTCACGTAGGCAGTTTTACACATGAGCCCAAAGGCTGCTAACATAAAAACCGTAACACATTAAACAAACTCTCCTGTAACAAAGAAGCTCTAAAAACAAGCTACATAAACAAGACATAACAAGTTTTTTATTTTTTTTTTGTTATTTATTCATAACAAATTACTATCTTATTGTACACATTGATGAACTGATGTACTTTAACCAGTAAACATGTTCAGTTTTTAAAAAAACTTCCATGTTATGTCACTTATAATAGCTATTCTTCTAATCTACTCAGATTAGAAGGCTGGCTTCTGTGTATGTGATGATTCTGTCTGTGGTTTGAGCTTCTGTATTGAACCAACAGGGGTAAGAGGTATTTGTGGTGGCACTTATCTGTGAGTATCATGTAAGTTAAACTCATTAAGCTCAGAGAACCAATTACTACAAAGTCAATATCAGGCCTGCAGATTATTCCAGTTAACTAAACTGTGTAGGTCAGTTGGAGTCACGGCTTCCTTGGCAGCTAAAGGAGTTTCTTCACAAAGTTTACTCTCTGATATTTGCTCTCTCCCCTTCTAATCACAAACCCAATGAAAAGATCAGCAAGTGTTAGTGGAGAGCAAACAAACACATTTGAATAATTTGTCATTTGGATTAGTTTTTCAACATAAATTTGTGAGTATTGATTCATCAACTTCAAAGTAATTAATGAAATTGTATTGGCTCTTAAAACAAATCTATCTGTCTATTCGTTCGTCCGTCATCTTTTATACCACCTTTATTCTGTTCAGGGTCACATGGAGCTGGTATCTGTCTCCAACAGTCAACAGGTGGGAATCAAAATTGCGTATGCATTTTGGACACACAGTCAAGCTTGTTTTGTTTTTTTTAGATTTGACTAAAACAGCTATAATGCCATCAGTTCTCAACATAAGAAGATGATCTTAACTTAAAACTATGGTATTTAAGGTGGTGGACAATATGAATTTCTTGCAAGAATACTAGGTTTGTAATTGTTTTTTGTTTTTCTTTTTTTTCTCTGCTCAAAAGAACAATGCAAAACTGTTTTTAAATACTAATCTGCTTACAAATCCAAAGATTATATGTGACCAAGTGAAGATCACTCCCATCATGTTTAGTAAACGCCCTGGTTAAAGAAGTGTTGCTTTTTATTTCTCTTTAAATCCATTGTGTGTTTTTGGCCATTCTCAGTGAGAGAATTTGTGCTTTAGCTGCTCCTACAAAGGGTGACCTGGTTTATGCTGTCTTTTCTCATGGCCCACAGTCCTGTCTAGTGAATGACCTGCTGATCTCTGTTCAGGACCTTCAGCCGCTGTTGTGAAAAGGGTCTGGTGGCTGATTTAAAGCTTGTGGTCAGAGAAGCAGGTGAAGGTCATGGTAGCAGAGGTCAGTCCCGGAAAATTTGATTTTCAACATGTCTGCAGTCAGATATATGGAGCTGTAATGACCATTACAATGAAAGCAGCCTGCCAGGCAGCCAGCACACTGCCACACAGACATGATGTAGAACATTTTTAGGGACCACAGAGCTATATTGGATATTTTGAAAGGCCATTTCAAAACGACACACACTCCTACCGAAAAGTCTAAATACAATGGAGTTGTGTTCATCAAATACTATGTGACAGAAGACATGTTTTTAATGCCAACAAAGAAAAAAAACCTGAGCCAAGTCTTTTACACCCTTTAAAGCCAAAAGAAACTTGTTGCTGCCTTTTTGTAATTTTTTTTAAATCAATGGTTAATTATTGCAAGTGTTCTCACAAACTGCAGCAACCTCACAGACCACCTAACTTTTTATGTACATGTTAAATGATTTGCTTTGTCCTCTCAGACTCAAACATTGACACATTTTCTCTGCTTGCTAAGCCATATATTTTTTAAAAATGTTCTTAAAGTCTTAAAACAGTTCTCTGCAAAACCTCCAAAATCTCAGCTAAGCTGTTTTTCTTTTTGAAGCTTATGTATTTGTGCCTTTATGGCCTCATGTTTCCCAATGTTTATTATTTAAGGGTACCAGTGCATACATATTAAAGCATCCTTTACTGTCTTGTGAAAATTTTTTTGTCCTGTATCTCATTGCGCAGCTTTCAAGTAAAACATAAAAGAGATTCACCAAAACATGTGGCTCTGTCGAAAATAGTGTACTCTGTTTTTTTTGTAGTGGTATGTTGCACAAGGTTGTAATGTGTACAAGGTTGTACAAAACTCTGAGAAAAAATAATGACAATCAATGGGATTTTGGCAAAACACTCTTTGGAGCTCTATAGCTCAGACATACTTCACTGTAAAATGCGTCATAGAAAGCTGGACTTTACATGGCTAAACTGACATTTTAACATATTTCATAATTTTTACACAATTTCAGTTTAAGTTTGATCATTTTTACTATTTTTTCCACAGAATGTTCAACTGACAGTTCATGTCACATTTACTTTTTAATAGACTAAAATTTTAAAATCTTTTTCAAACAAACTCTTCTTACTCTCACAAATCTTGGTACATGAAGAAATTATACATCAAAATGTAGATGTTTTTTGTCTTTTACCCTGTGTATCTCTCACTGCTAAGGTTTTCTGTCAACCCCCCCAGAATACAGATAAGGCAAAGCCAAGCTTCAACAGTTTAGGCTATATTTTAACTGAAAATATTCTTTACAAAACTGGAAGTGAAGGTTCTTATTCATTTGACATATATTATACATAAAACTCAAGAAAAAACAAAAAAATCACAAGTGACAATAAGTCTCCTGCTGTTTCAAGAGATTTTGGGGTGTAGTTTTCACACAATGACTGTTTGTTTCAGGCTTACTTTCCAGCCTTTTTCTTCCTGCCTTCCATTAACCTGACAGTCAGGGAGTAACAGACAGATGTGCAGCAGCTGATTTGATACCTTTTTTAACATTTCTGCAGAAATGTTCTATTGTTGTCTCTTTTTGTCCATTATGCTTCCACACATCAGCTAGTTAAGTCTAAGCTGTTTTGCCTGAGAATTTTTAATTTCCCACTGTCATCAAATGCTACTCAAACATAACTGTTGGTTTTTTTTTTTGGACATAGAGTGCCCCAAGATAATTTGCAACTGGAACTAAGTGCAACTGAAATTTGGAGCATTAGACAAAAAACAGTGAGAATGAGTCAAGCAAAGCTTCGTGTGTTAAAGACATTCCCATCACATCATCAAATGGTGTAAAAGTCTGTGTTAAAAGTGTTTAGATTATCAGAAGGGTGCTGGTGTGTGTTGTTGGGTGAGTAAATTAATGAATAGAAGCTTAGGCTGTCACATTAGCTATGGTTGGCAGTGTTAGTGGGTGTTTTCCTTTCGCTGTTTGGTGGGCGTGGGTCTTCAGTAGGCTGCTCTCACTTCTGTCTGTCACTTTCAGAGGCCAAATGAGAAGGCGAAAAAGAGGAAGAAAGAATGAAAGACCTCCTGCTTATCTAGATCCTGGTGTGTTTTGTGTCATGACAGAAGACAGTAAATGTGTAGGTGTCTGTCGCCAAAAAGCTGGACTGCCAGTTGCAAAAAAAGTGAAAACTATAAATGCATAGAATCCAATTACTAATACTGTGACATCATTACCAGATATTAATCCTGCCTCTAACTTGTCATCGGGTAATAATATTTTTACATGTGTGGGTTTGCCTGCCTATAGCATCATTAACCATGCAACAGATTTTAATGAAACTCTCAGAAAGTAATCATTGATTGTATATCAAGATGGTTGCCACAGAGAAGCAACCTTTGCAAACAAAAATAGCTATACACATCAAAAAAACTCTCCAAACATGTGGGTATCCCAATTGGGCTTTTGTCAAGTCAGCTAGGAAATCCACTAAACACACCGTGGAACAGAACAAGGAGAGGAACAGAAGAAAGAACATTGTCATTCATTACGTTGCTGGAGTATCCGAGAAACTCAGAAGGATTTTCTCCAAACACAACATCCCAGTACATTTCAAACCCAACAGGACTCTCAGGCAGAGGTTGGTCCACTCTAAGGACAAAACACCCAAACCCAAACTGAGCGGAGTTGTGTATGCAGTTCAGTGCAGCTAAGAATGTTCAGACCTCTATATTGGAGAGACCAAACAACCTCTCCACAGACGCATGGCTCAACACAGGAGAGCCACTTCTTCTGGGCAGGACTCAGCTGTCCACCTACACCTCAAGGATAAGGGACACTCCTTTGAGGACCAAAATGTTCATATTTTGGACCGAGAAGAGAGATGGTTCGAGAGGGGGGTAAAAGAAGGCATTTATGTCAAAAAGGAGAAACCAACATTAAACAGAGTAGGAGGTCTCAGATTCCAGCTTTTAAAAACATATAATAGAGCTTTAGGCCTGATCCCCAGTCAGTTTCACTCCAATCAACACCTGCACTCATGTGACCAGAGTGGCCCTTTCAGTGAGTCAGACAAACAAGGACCCTAACGTGCCTCTATTGTTAGTAGAGCGACAACAATTTGCAAGCAATCCAGCTTACATCACATCTCAGCTTTAAAAGCTCAACTCCACACTCTCTATTTCTGAATTGAGAAAGCTCCTCGGATGAGAAGCGAAACGTCTTCAACTACAGAACAGAAGACCAGTTGTTTTTTAACCTTTTTTGAATTTACCATGGCCTGGATGACTGAGAATCTACACCAGCAAGTTACAGGCTAGGAAATCGTTTTGGTGTACTAGTGCAAATCAAACAAATACAACTGAATAAGTAAGCATGGAACAAGAAAGAAATGAATTAAAGTGTACATGTGCATTATGGCAGGTGGATAAAGTGGCTCTGTTGTGCTAGAGTCAATTATCTGTTGTTCAGCAGTTTAGTGGCAGAAGGAAAGAAGCTGTTCATGTGGCGGGAAGTTCTGGTCCGGATGGACCGTAGTCTTTTACCTGAGGGGAGAAGACAGGCTGTGTCCAGAGGGGCCAGCTGCAATTCGACCTGCGCTTCCTAAAGTCCTGGAGGAGTACAGGTTCTGTACGGGTTGGAGGTTGCAGCTGATCACCCTCTCGGCAGAGTGCACAACTCGTTGCAGTCTTTGTTTGTCCTTACTCGTGGCCCCAGTGTACCACACGGTGATGGAGGTGGTGTGGTACACTGAAGGTCCTACAATTTCGAATGCTCCGCACATGCGACGTCCTTCAGACAATCTGTCTAGGTGAGTGGTTTAGGTCCATAGGTCTGAAGGATGCATTCTTCCATGTTCCGATCCACCTAAAACAAAGGAAGTACCTGCAGTTTGCCTTCCGCGGCATGGCTTATGAGTTTTCAGTCCTGCCGTTCGGGCTTTCCTTAGCCCCTCAGATTTTCATGAGGTGGATGAAGGGTCTTAAGCCCTATGTGCCTGTCGGGGTTGATATCCTGCCATATCTTGATGACTGGCTTCTCTGTGCCCCCTCCTTTCGAGAGGCAGATGTGGTGACATCAAAGGTCCTGGTCTATATCGAAGTGCCAGGGATAGCAGTGAACCATCAAAAGTGTTCACAGATTCAAGTCCAGCAGGTGGTCATTATTGGCATGGCCTTGGATTCAGTGGCCATGCTGGCCCAACTGACTACAGAGAGGGTGGACAGGATTCAATCCCTGCTCTAGTCTTTTCAGGTGGGTGCAGCACCTGCAGCTCCAACTGTGGCTGAGACTGTCGAGGATGCTGTTGGCGGCCTAAGCTCTGACTCCTCTGGGGCTGCTTCATCTACGGCCTTTGCAGAGATGGTTCAACAGCCTCCACATGGACCCCCAATTGCACTGGCAGGTCCAGCTGTAGGTTACACCTGGCTGTGCAGTGCTTCTCCACTGGTGGCGGGACAGAGCATACCTGCAGCACGGGGTCTCCCTTGGCGCGGTCCCCACAAGACGGGAGGTGGTGACTACAGATGCATCACCCCTGGGATGGGGGGCGGTATGGCAGTGCAGGTTTGTCCAGGGGCTGTGGAGCTTTCAGGAGGGGCATCTCCACATCAGTGTCCTGTAGTTGAGGACGATTTATTTGGCACTGAGGCACTTCTTGCCCTCTCTCGAGGGAAAACATGTGCTCGTCAGGACAGACAGCACCTCAGTAGTGTTCCATGTCAACCACCAGGGTGGGACCAAATCACTGCGGTGCTTGAGGGAGGCCCAGAGGCTGTGGATCTGGGCATACCCTCTCTTTTCCTCCATCAGGGTTTGCACCTACTGGGGACAAGGAACTCTGTGCCCGATTATCTGTCCGGCCAGGGGCTTCCCCCAGGGTAATGGAGGCTCTATTCTCAGGTGGTACGGCAGATATGGGATTGGTTGGGCAGGGCCCAGGTCGATCTGTTTGCCTCAAAGAGCAGTACACATTGCCCTTTGTGGTTTTCCCTGGTGGAGACCAGAACCCTGCTGGGGATGAATGTCATCACAAATGGGTGGCCAGTCGGTCTACTCCATGCCTTTCCCCCATTTCCAATGCTTCTGCCCACTCTCCATTGAGTGAGGTTGTCGACCCCGAGGGTTCTCTTGGTGGCCACTTGGGGGCCATGAGAGTCTGGTTTCCACTTCTCCTCTGCTGGACGGAGAGCCATGGTGGCTTATGGTCAGGGCAGACCTGTTGTCTCAGAAGAAGGGAGGATTTGACATCTGTCTCCAGGCCATCTTCTTCACACGGTGTGGCCGCTGGAGGGTGCTGTCAGTCCCTGACAGGTCTGGACCCGTCCATTCAGTGGACGCTACAAAGCACAGAGCTTCTTCCACAATGAGGACTTATGCTCATTGCTGGCAGCGTTTTTCAGTGTGGTGCAGGCACAAGGGGGTTGACCCAGTTTCACGTTCCCTGCGTAACACCCTGTGGTACCTGCAAAGTCTGTTGGATGCTGGACGGCGGCATCAACCCTGCACTTAACAGCCATTTCAGCCAGCCACTACAGCATTGATGGAAGTCTGGTGGGGGCACACTACTGGGTGTCACAGTTTCTCTGTGGTGCAAGGAGGCTGCAACCCCCATTACGGAGACCAGTGTGGGACCACCCACTGGTGTTGAAGGCCCTGAGTGGGCAGCCTTCTGAGCCTATGCATGCTGCCCCACTGAAACTAGTGTTTGTGAAGACTGCTTTTCTGTTGGCAGTAGCAACAGCTAAGTGGGTCAGTGAGCTCCATGCACTTGCCATCACCCCTACCTGCCTGTGTTGGAAGGCAGGTGGGTGTGGGGTAAAATTGTGCCCAAACATCACCTTTGTTCCGAAGGTTCTGCCCCCAGGCTACGTGAATAGAGTCATCGAGCTGAGGACGTACTTCCCTCCCCAGTTTCAGTCTGAGGAACAGAGGTTGGCGAACACGCTGTGCCAAGTCCGGGCTTTACAGCTGTACATTGTGGCTATGGGCGCTATTCAGCGATCACACCAGCTGTTCATGTGTTATGGGGGACAGAACAGGGGGTGAGCCCTTTCAAAGCACAGGCTGTCACATTGGGTCGTTGATGCCATTGCACTGGCTTATGAATCTGTGGGGGCTGCTGCCCCCTCTGGTGTTATGTGCCACTGTACCAGGAGTGTGTCTACGTCCTGGGCGATGAGGGGCATACCACTGGTGGATATCTGTGCAGCACGTTTGCACGATTCTATCGCCTCAAAATGGGACACAAGTCTATACTGGCTTTGGTGATCCTTCCTCTGGCTTCTTCTACCTCCTGAGAGTGGGGTGAGTATTGTGTTTCTTGTAACATTGCTGGTATAAGTCATCCACTCTGTTTAATGCCACTGCCAGTCAGGAAGGAATAAAACAGACTGGAAGTTACGTTGTAACTATGGTTCTGTGAATTCCAGGATGACTGCCAGTCACACTGGTCACCCGGAACTTCTTCCCCAGTGAGATAATCCCAGAAGACTGAACGTAGCCTCCCAAGTGCTATTTATGGACGCACGCCCATGTGGGCTACATGTCACGTGCGTGACTTTGTTTACATTTAATCTCGACCTGCATGGAGCGCGAGGAGACATATCCACTCTGTTTACTGCCACTGGCAGTCATCCAGGAATTCGCAAAACCATAGTTACAGCGTAACTTCCGGTCCGTTCGCCATGCACTCCAGTGCTCCTATGCATGCCCCAATAAAATAAAAGCCAACTGTGATAATTAAGTTTGAACAGAAATAATTGTGGCAGTCCTGTGAAATCATTGACATTAAGGTTTCAGTGGAATACTTGCTATGACCAAAAATCAAAACGTAATAATAGAAGAAATAGAAGCGAAACCTCTTAAAAGACAGATGTGCAATACACATTCATAGATCCAAAAATGAGTGTTTCCACACCACTTTGAAATCTTAAAAATGACTTAAGGCTTTACACTCTGAAAAGTATCCCATGAAAGGTTGGCACTTTTTATAGAATTTGTCTGTAGATCCCTGTAGGGTATGTCTGATATTTTCCAGTTTAAGATTTTGCATAACATCTCAAAGCAACAAACCATTGAGTAAGTAAAGTAAAAATTTATTTGTATAGCACATTTCAGCGGTAAGGCATTCAAAGTGCTTTACGTCATGAAAATATCAGTAGAATCATTACAATCATCAAAAACATCACACAGTAGATCATCAGAACATTAGAATCATCACACAAAATCATAAAAACCATTGAGCAGATACAGATAGTAAATCTTTAATATATTGTGGTGCTAGACCGTTCACCCCTCTCCCTGGGCTACCTCCTTATCGTGGTGGAGGGGTTTGAGTGTCCCAATGATCCTAGGAGCTATGCTGTCAGGGGCTTCATGCCCCTAGTAGGGTCACCCAAGGCAGACAGGTCCTAGGTGAGGGGCCAGACGAAGTGCAGCCCAAAGACCCCTTATGATGAACATAAAT
>NC_051449.1:27076730-27086464 GCF_001649575.2 Kryptolebias marmoratus
TTCTCGGCTGGCCTGGGAACGCCTTGGGATTCCCCCGGAGGAGCTGGCCCAAGTGGCTGGGGAGAGGGAAGTCTGGGTCTCCCTGCTTAGGCTGCTGCCCCCGCGACCCGACCCCGGATAAGCGGAAGAGAATGGATGGATGGATGGATAGACCGTTCAGCGATTTATAAACTAATAGAAGTATTTTAAAGTCTATTAACTGAGCTATAGGGAGCCAGTGTAGGGACATGAAACTCACCAGTAACCCTGAATATTGATAACAATGGATAAGGTTCTAAAATCATGTTTTTCTATAGCAGACAACATTTTAAATCTGCTGTTCTATGATTTGAAAAGTTTTCAGCAGGACTGGAACATGTGAGCAGTACAGGTGGGAGGTAATTTACAGTGATCATAGACAGGATCAACATCAGGATATATCTTCTGCCCCTTTTCTACAAGCTCTACCTGCCAAGGCTGAGAGTCATCATCAGCACATTTTTCAAGCAGTAACAGGTCATGTACATGTACGAGATGGCATATAATATTATTTACAAAGGTTTGACCAAAACAGCTACAACTTCCATAATTTTCAGCATAGATGATCTTAATCTAAAACTCGGACATAAAAGGTGGCGGGAAATATTCATTCCCTGGAGAAATGCTATACCTTTAATTGTGTGAAAGTTGAGTTGACATTTACGCTATTGTTTTTCTGAATATAGTTTCTTCTATTAATTTTGCATCTAAAAATTGTTCAGTTTATTCTGGATGTGTTCTATGACTTTTTCACTTTTTTAGGCTTATTAGAAAGAATGAGGATTTTTAAATTTTAGCTATGTTTATTTTTTTTAAGTAGTTATTTTTTTAGCTACTGTTTTGCTAATCTTAGGTTTTAGCTGCTTTTGTCTTCGCTTTAAGCTACTGTTGTGCTCCTTTTAGCTTTTACTTATTTTCCTGGTAACTACTGTCTTTTGATGGCTTTTAACAACTGTTTGACTGACTTTACCTTTTACCTACAGTTTTCCTAATTTTATCATTTAGATACTGTTTTGCTAATTTTAGGTTTTGTTCTGCTTGTTGTAACTTTGACAATTCAGGTTTTGCTGCACATGACCATGACCACCATGGTAACTTATGTGCTACTGCTTTTGTGAAACTGAATTTAGGTGTAGCTGTTGTCAAGACAACTGCTGCTGGTTTATTGTTTTTGTTGTTGTTTGGTTTGAGGTGGCAATAGTTGCATTTTATTTAATATAAAGCATCAAGTGTAAATATGTGGAAGTTTTAGTAAATGTGTGTGATGCTCATTATGTACGGTTAAGTGTACATTCAAATGTGAGGGGGAACTTTTGTTTCGTTCCACGGACCATGTGTTGCCCAGGGAAAACTTTGACTGGCGCACTTAGATCCACATGGGGCATTCAAGCTGAAGAAGCTGATTGTAAGAAATTAAGTTTTATTCCTCTGGAGTCAATGCGGCTAATGAGGTACGGTTTTGGTTTTTTTGTATCTTTTATTTGTGTAAATACTCCATTTAATGTGAACTGATTTAGGTTTGTGTTACCTTCTTTTAGTTCTGACAGCATTTTTGGGGACTTTGTAAGACGTGTCCACAATAAATGGCTGTTGAAACCAAGAACTGCGTTCAGCCTTGATTAAACTCGGGAGGAGTAACATTAGGTTTAATTCAGCCAGGATATTCGGAAAATCTCAGCTTAATTCACTATCCTGGCTTTGTGAAACAACCCTCAGGTGTAAGTGTAAATGAGTTGTTTTTTTGTTATGTTTTATTGTCTCTAAGAGGCCCTGGTTTAGACTGGTGACATGTCTAGGGCATACCCCATCTCTTGTCCAATACTAGTAGTTAGTTAGTTAGTTAGTTAGTTAGTTATGGCAGATATCTTGAATTGGGTTGGTTTTAAAAGTAGATCTAATTAGAATGATTACTTTGAGAGTAACATTAAAATCTGTACAGTGATTCATAATTTTCTTGCCAATAGACTGTCACATGATTAGACATGTGCAAAAACATTATTGCCTACCTTTTACCTTTCTGCGGCAGACAATAAAGACTGTCATAAATACAGTTTTTAGTCTTTTCAGCTCCCATCTCACACTAAAGATGTTTCTGTTTTTAGATGAAAATCTATGTATTGTCTTTTTGTTTAATATCAAATGTCTGGCAGTGCTTTTACTTCTAGAGTCCCTAATTTTCCCTTACATGTCTCCACATTCCTGGTGGTTATCATAAAAGTAACTTTGGACACCCTGATGAATATGCTTCATTGTTGACTCTGTGCTGAAGCGGCAGTTGTACATTAACTAAAAATCAATAGTGTGGTCTGATGTGTGTGTGTCTTCCCCATCTGTTTTCTCCTTGTCTGGTACCACTAACACTTTGATCAGAGGCTGCGAGGTGTTGTTGATCAAACATTTAGTCACTGAAGAGGCTTTTCTGTTATGAGGGTCCTAGTCAACATCTGACAGTTTTATTTCATGTTTTTGACTGATTCACCTGTCTAATGTCAGGTCAAATAACATCTTCAAACAGATCACAATTGGAAATGTTCCTTACTGAGAAATAGTATCCCATTTTTTAATTCTTTTTTTAAAAATAAAAAAATCAAAAATAAATAAATTCACACAATATTTTGAGGTTTTTATGTATTGCCTTTAAAAGCAGAATAGTAGAACTGTACCCTCTTACTGGTGTTCTGAACCATTCTCTCTGTGCTTTGTCTATAAATAAGAGTCTTCATGTCCCATGCAAGCATCACTTGATAAAATTGCTCCTCTGAAAAAGAAATTGATCAGTCAGACAAAGCTGGCTTCTTGGTTTAATTTAGAATTACGTACTTTAAAACAGCCATCTAGAAAGCTGGACAGAAAATGGCACTCCACTAACATGGAAGAAATTTTTTTATCGCAATATCCAGACTATAAGCTGCTAGATTTTTTCACACACTTTGAATACTGTGGCTTAAACAATGATGGGGCTAATTTATCGGGCCAATGAGCTTAATGCTGCCAAAACATTTAGCCTCATCACATCAGACCAGTGAAATCACCAAACAGGTCACGATGGACCAAGGAAAATGTTTGAAATAAATCAAACGCATTCACACTAAATTTTTCAGATCATTCATTTTGTGCTTCATACCACACCATCATGGAAAACACACAAAGAAATGCATATGATGCAGCTTTCAAGTTAAAGGCAACCAATCTGACTGTTGAATAAGGAAATATAGCTGCTGCACTTAAGCTTGGCATCAATGAATCAATAGTGAGACAATGGGGAACTGACTCAATGCTCAAAAGACGACAAAACTTTCAGAAATAAGAAAAGCAGATGAAAAAAATGTTCTTGAAGACTGGGTGAACACCCAGAGAGCAGACGGCCGAGGTGTTTCCACCATACAGTTCTGACTGAAAGCCAAAACAATTGCCACCGAAAAGAAGATTTATGATTTTAGAGGTGGACCATCATGGTGTCTCAGATTTATAAAAGGAAAAGGCCTGTCCATCAGGACACAGACAAACTCTGTGTCAGCAACTCCCCCCCCCGACTACGAGGAAAAAGTTACAAACTTCCACAAACTCACTCAAACAAGGATAGCAGAGAATTACATCGGGCCAGACGACATCATAAATATGAATAAAGTACCTTTGACATTTGACCTGTCTCTCACTAGGTCTTAACAAAAAAGGTGAATTGTCTGTCCCGCTGAAAACAGCTGACCATGAGAGAACACATTTCACTTGTGTTCTGAGCTGCACAGCATCTGGACAAACGTTTCTACCAATGGTGATTTTTAAGCAGATGATGATGTCAAAGGAAAAACTCCCAAAATAAATCGTTGAGAAAGTCAACAAGAAAGGGTGGATGATAGAAAGCCTAATGAAGGAATGGCTGACAGAGTGCAAGCATCTAGGGGGATTTTTTACCCCCAAAAAGTATTGCTCATTTTGGACAGCATTAGGGCTCATATAACAGATTCTGTGAAAGCAGCCATCAAGAGAACAAACTCAGTACTAGCTGTGATTCCTGGGGGCACAACAAAGTATTTCCAGCCACTCAACATCAGTGTGAATCATACATTTAAAGTGGCACTCTGAGTTGAGTGGGAGGCTTAGATGACTAGCAGCGAGAAATCATTTACCAAAACTGGTCACATGCAAAGAGAAACTTTTGCTCAAGTCTGCCAGTGGATTCTGACAGCATGGAGCAGTGTCAAAAAATTTACTATGACCAAAGGGTTTCTCTTTGGAAAAAAGCCTTTGCAGTATGTATTTGTTTATGTTACCAGTATGTATTTATTTAAAAGTTAAAATTTTCTTTCTTATAACATCTTTCTGTGTAAATATCTCATGTTAAAATGTGGACACCGATGGCTTATACACAAGTGTGGCCTATATATGTAAAAAATATATATATATTTAGTGGGTGTGGCTAATATTCAGGGTCACTCAATAGCCCGAAAATTATGGTAACCTGGAGAGATAGCCTACTAACATACAAGAAAGCCCTTTGTAAAGCTAGAGCTATATATTTTTCATCTTACTGTTTTTGTCCTGTTGAGCTTTCTGAATTGTCAAAAATAATAACTTCATCCAAACCATTAACATGTCTGCTAGATCCCATCCCAACAAGACTGTTCAAATAGATGTTTCCCCTAATTAATATCCCCACTTTGGATCTGCTTAATTTGTTTCTAATGACTGTTTATGAACTTGCTGTAATGAAATCTAATCTTAATTTAGGAGTTCTGGACAATTATAGACCTATATCCAATCTTCCATTCATCTAAAAAAAAAAAAGAGCAAACAGTTGCAAATCAATTGTGTGAACATCTGGACAGAATTAATCTGTTTGAGGAGTTTTAGTCAGGGTTTAGAGCTCATTATAGTGTGGCACACCCAAAATTAGGTGACCATAAAGGTCTGTTGATTTATTATTATTTTGTTTGTTTGTTTTATGAAATACACATTTTTCAATTATTATTACTCTAAAACAGCCTAGTGCCAGTAGGAACATAAGTGTGTGACACAGCTGGAGCAGTTGCGTCCAGGCTGCTCAGGGGTTGGGGGAGGGGGGAGCTCCCCTCTGCCTTCAGATGCACTTCGAATGAAGAACTGACAAACAGCTGCCTGTGTGATCTCTTTGTTTATTCACCTGTTTACAGGTACATCATTTATTTTATTTCAGTGGTACCACTCTTGGGACTCGTAATAATAGCACAGAAACAGCACTGGTGAAAGTTAGTAATGATATTCTCATGGCCGCAGAGAGAGGACTTGTGTCCATACTTGTCCTGTTAGAGCTCAGTGCTGCATTTGATACAGTTGACCACAATATTCTATTACAGAGGCTTGAACATGATATTGGGATTACAGGAACAGCTCTAAAATGGTTTAAAACATATTTATCTGACAGATTTTAGTTTGTAAATGTTAATGAATCTTCTTCATACACCAAAGTTTGTCATAGAGTTCCTCAAGGTTCAGTGCTTAAACCAATACTCTTTACTTTATATATGTTTCCATAATGTAAAGTTATTAGACAGCACTGGGATAAATTTTCATTGTTATCCTAATGATACTCAGTTATATTTACCCATGAAACGTGATGAGTCCAGTTACTTAGAATGCAAGCATGTCTTAAAAACTGAAAAAAAAACCTGGATAACTCTTAATTTTCTGCTTTTAAACTCAGACAAGACAGAGGTTGTGGTTTTTGGACCTGAGCATCTTAGGAACAAACTTTGCAGTCTTTCACTTCTTCTGGATGGCATTAATTTGGCCTCCAGTTGCAATGTAAAGAATATTTGTGTTATTTTTTATCAGGATATGTTTTTTAACACCCACATTGGAAAATTGTACCAGGACCACTTTCCTCCACCTACCTAAAATTACTTAAATTGAAAACATCTTGTCCCAAGATGATGCAGAAAAACTGGTCCATTCATGTATCCCATCTAGGCTAGACTATCGTAATTCTTTATTATCTGGGTCTCCAAAAAACTCTTTAAAAGTCTTCAGTTGATCCAAAATGCTGCTGCCAGAGTTCTAATGAGAGTGAGGAAAAACCAACCATAACTATAGGGTCGGTTTGGTTTTAAACCTAGTCTTAAAAGTAGACAGAATGGCAGCCTTACGTACAGGAACTAGAAGCTGTTTCACAAGAGAGGAGTCTGATAACTGAAAGCTCTGTCTCCTGTTCTACTTTTGGAAACTCTAGGAACCACAAGTAAACCTGCATTTGAGAGTGGAGTGATCTTTTAGGAAAATATGGAACAATAAGATTTTTAACCCTCTCAAGGCAGACGTTGCAGATTAGCAACAGCGAATTGCATATACCTAATTACTCCACATTCATATTTTATGAGCCTTATTTTACTCAGATGATAATTTCCCCAAATATCAGATTTTTTCTGTTACTAAAACTTAATTTGAGCCTGAGAGGGTTAATATAAGATGGAGCTTGGTGATTGGGAGCTTTGTATGTTAGAAGGTTTTAAATGATATTCTAAATTTGACAGGGAGCCAATGGAGAGAAGCTAAAACTGGAGAAATATGATCTCTCCTCCTAACTCTGCTAGTCTTACTTGCTCTGCTGTAATTATTTTTTATCATTAGCGTATTTTTCTTTGTCTTTCTTCTAATAGAAACTACACCTGGACCAGTCATTCTGTGTGTGTGTCTGTATCTCTTTCCTGTCCTCTCAAATCCCACCCAGTCAAAGCAGATGGCTGCTCGTCCTGAGCCTGGTTCTGCTGGCGGTTTCTTCCTGTTAAAAGGAGTTTTTCCTTTCCACTGTTTCCAATGTGCTGCTCAGGATGGGAGATTTCTACGAAGTGGAGATGCAACACAATCTGCTGGCTTTCTTAGATAGATCAGTTTTACTATTCAATCTGTTCCCACTAAGTTGGGAGCATGAAATTATCCAACATGTCTTGGTATGCTGAAGCATTAAAAGTTCTTTCACTGGAAGACCAACAACCCCACACCATAATCCCACCACCACCAAACTTTACATGTGTTGCAATGCAGTCAGACAAGTACCGTTGTCCTGGCAACCACCAAACCCAGAGCTGTCCACTGTATTGCCAGACAAAGAAGCGTGATTTGTCACTCCAAAAACACGTCTCCACTGCTCTAGAGTTCAGTGGTAGCATGCTTTGCCCCTCTACATCCGAGATTTTACATTGCACTTGATGATGTAAGACTTGAATGCAGCTGCTTGGCCATGAAAACCCATTCCATGAAGTTGTCTAGAAACTGTTCTTGATCTGATCTGAAGCTCACATGAAGTTTGGAGGTCTGTAGCTACTGACTCTGCAGAACGTTGATGACCTCTGTGATTTTATGCAACCTACCACTTCATGGCCAAGTTACTGTCATTCCCAATAACTTCTATTTTGTTATAATACCACTAACAGTTGAATATTTAGTAGCAGGAAATTTCCCGATTGGAGTTATTGCACAGGTGGCATCATTGTATCATGCGAGAATTCACTAAGCTCCTGAAAGCGACCCATTTTTTCACAAATATTTGTGGAAGCAGTCTGCATGCCCAGCTGCTTCAATTTATGCAGCTGTGGCCTAAAAGTGATTGGAACACCAGTATTAAATGATTTGGATAGAAGAGTGAATACTTTTGACAGTGTAGTGTATGTCTAAATACTGAAATATGGGGTGCCGTTTGTAAAGCAACTTGTGCTCAATTTCTATGCCTAATTTTTTTCACATTTAGCTTCAAACACTTAAAAAATGTAGTGTGGATTTTCTGATGTCACCTTTTACAACATTTAGCTAGTTAAATGTAATTGTTACAGCTACATGCTAAATATAAATCTAAATGCTAAATGTTAAATCTAAATGTTATATGTTAAATCTAAATGCTAAATGTTAAATCTAAATGTTATATGTTAAATCTAAATGTTAAATGTTGAAACTAAATGTTTAGCTAATATGCTATTTTTTATGCCTGAAACAGGAAGTACCAAAATAAAAGCTTTATGTATTATATGCTTAAAAAAACCTTAACAAACTTAATGCTGACAGCGGACTGTAACAAGGTAAATATATTTATGCCCAACTTTCAGCTTCATTGTACGAAAGATTGTTATTTTACCTTTTTCAGTCTCTCAATGTTAAGTTACTGTTTTTGCATGTAGTTCCATTAGAGCCCCTTTAGCCCACTAATTTCATTATCCATCACACAACGTGGTTCAGAGAAGGAGCATGAGACGGACATGTCAGCCGTATTATTGAGTGTGTGCGTTTCATGAACGTGAGTAATATTATCCTGTTATATTTGCTTTGGTGCAAACCCAAGGCTGTATTTTCATTTAATTTCATTCGTGTAATGGTTGTTTTGAGGCCTCTTCAGGCCTAATTTGATACGCTAACCGCTAGCATGCCCTAATTACAGCCTGTAGGCCTCCGTTTCAGGCAGTACCTATACTTCAATGTTAATAAGTCTCGTAATGTTACTAATGTGAACACACAACCAAAATTCTAAATATTTTGAATGCAAAGATGAGTGTCTTGTTGTTTTGTTTTTAGATCGTTCTAACTTGTCTTTGTTTTGTTGTTTTCTTTCTGGAGAGACCTGACTTCTGCATAGGTTTCTGCTCTGGAGGAGGCATCAGCGGAACATGAATATGGTTAAAGGCAAGCAAAAGACATTTTAGTAACTGATGATAACGTCACATGTTTCAACTGTTAAATACACTTTCTGAAATCATTGTAGTGAGATAGCAGCCGTCGAGTGGTCCCTGGTCAAAGCAGTGGACAAAAAAGCATCTTAACGGCTCTGCAGTCCACCCCAGATCCTGATGAGTGTCAGGATTTGAAACTTTTCTAAGTGAGCAGTTGGGCGTCCGACAGACACGGGAGACCAATGTAACAAGAAGTGCATTTATTTACAGTGAACAGATAGTGCAAAGATGAACGGGAACCAGGACCTGAAAGCAGAGGACGTTGTGAGTCTGAGGCTTCTCTGGGAACGGGCAGGTAAGTATTAATGATATTGTGTTCCAGATGAGAGTTCTTACGGTGAGAGGAGCGATGCGCAGCACGAAAGTGAGAGGATGAGGTAAGTACTTCCCAGTAGTAGATTGGCAGGTTCTCCAGAAGGCAACAGGTAAGTATCCTTTCCAGGCAGGCAGACAGGCACAGGTAAACAGGTAAGTCACTTAGCTTCGTAGCGGGTTCCGTACGCAGACCAGACTGGATCCACAACAGACAGGTAATCCTGGGAAGGTGCAGAGCAAAAACAAAAACACAGTTCTCAGAAAAAGGGTTTTCACCAATACTAGAAGGTACAAGAGGCTTGGCATTTTACCACTTACCACTTGCAAAACAATGCTCCAGCGCTGGTCTGCTTCTTCTTCTTCTTCTTCTTTCCTATTATGGCGGATTGCAAGCAACTTTAAGGTGCATACCGCCACCTACTGTACACAAGTGTGTAGCAACATTTCTTTACAACTATTAAATTCTATTTATTAATCTTGTATTTTAAAGAAAAATAAACAATGCTTTCCTTAATCTATAAATATCCATTATGTTTCCTTCATTTCCTAATACTCCTTTAAGACTCCATTCTTGACCTGTTCTTCCAACTATTCTTTTCAACTTCTCTCTTTCAGATTCATATGTTCTACAGTTCATTAATACATGTTCTACATTTTCTTTCTCTCCACATCCTTCACATTTATCATTACTTTTCTTCCCTATTAAATATA
>NC_051449.1:27087489-27094068 GCF_001649575.2 Kryptolebias marmoratus
TATAAGAACTATCTAACCATAATCCTAGGTATTTAAATTCTTTGACCCTTTCCAAAGGTTGACCGTATAATGTTATTTTTCCTGTGTCGATATTTCTTTTATTTGTAATAACCATAAAACAAGACTTGCTTGCTGATAATTTAAAACCCTATTCATACAACCATTTTTCCACTTTATTAATTGTCTTTTTAATTTTTTCTACTACATGTTTTACATTTTTTCCCCTTATCCATATGGCCCCATCATCTGCATACAATGCAGAGTTTATACTTTTATCAATATCAGAAAAAATGTCATTAATCATTATATTAAATAATATTGGACTAATTGCACTACCTTGAGGTATCCCATTTTCTACGTTAAATTCTTTTGAATAATCATTCCCAATCTTAACTCTTATTTTTCTATCCAGCAAAAAATTTGCTATCCAATTATACATCTTCCCACTAATTCCCATCTGATTGATTTTTATAAGTAGTCCTTCTCTCCACAGTGAATCATATGCTTTTTCTATATCAAAAAATACTATAATCATTACCTCCTTCATTTTTAAAGCTTTCTCTATGTCATTACATACTCTAGTTAGAGCATCCATTGTTGATCTCCCTGTTCTGAAGCCACACTGGTATTCATTCATTAGTTTCTTCTGCTCAAGAACATATCCTAATCTACTGACTATTATTTTCTCCATCCATTTACTTAAATGAGAAGTTAAAGCTATTGGTCTATAGTTATTTGGACTGATAGGATCTTTCCCTGGTTTATTAAACGGAAGTATTATTGCCCTTTTCCAGCTATTTGGTATTAAACCTTCATTCCATATTTTATTAAATAATTGTAATATTAATTCTAATGTTACTTCTGGAATCTGTCGAAACATAGCATAACACAATTGATCCTCTCCTGGAGCTGAGTATCCTGTCCCTTTCAGTACTGTTTTCATTTCTTTCATTGTTATATTCATGTCTAATGTTGACATGTATTTTTGATATTTATCCAAAATATTTTTATAATTTCCAAGTTTTTGTAATTTCTGCTGTCTATGAATGTCTGTAAGATGTTCACCACTGTGAACTGCAGCAAATGAGCGCTGGTCTGGTTCCCACCACAGCCTTAAGTACCCAAGACTCTCCTGATGAGCCTGATCCGCTGCAGGTGTGGAAGGAGTGGAGAGGCGCTGCCAATCAACAGCCAAGACGGCCCACCAGGAAGTATCAACACAAACTCCAAATCACCACAATGAGGAGTGGAAACTATATGTAACCAAGGGTCATCCTATGTGGCAGCCTGTCCCAGACGTACCAGCATCACCAGGACACTTCGCACAGCCATCATCAGTATTGTTTTAGTTCATATACTGTTATGTTTGCTGTTTTAATTATTTTAATCCAGTATTTCCGTTCAGTAATGTTATAAGTAGTTTTTCAGACAACAGCAAATATAATCCATTACAAAGAACATTCATTTATACTAACTTGCTGTACAAAAAATATAAATAAAGCATTCACGGTTCCAGAATAAACATTTATGCACAAATTATTTTTTTGTCATTTCCTGTAAAAATCCAGAACCGTCTGTTGCTACTATTTTGTTATGTTATTTTCGCCAGAATTTAATTGACCTGATGACTTTGGTATCAAGTTGGTTGTTAATAAGCCTCGTAATGTTACTAATGTGAACACACAACCAAAATTCTAAATATTTTGAATGCAAAGATATAAGTATCTTGTTTAGTTTTTAGATCGTTCTTTGTCTTTGTTTTGTTGTTTTCTTTCTTTAATATAACAGTAGAAAGGCTTGGTTCCATGTGTAAAGCTTCTTAGGTCTTCCATCAAATTGAAGATTCAAAAGAACATCGTGGTTTACACCTTCATTGGGTAGACAGCTAGCTTTAAAGGTAATGATGGTTGCTAGGTAACAAGGTAGCGTGGTTGCAAGCTGCAGCCTCAGTGAGCCCCTGAAACCCCAGAAAGCTTTTAGGTTGGAGGCAGTCTGCCATAAACTCTTTAAAAATCTCAAACTTAGTTCTAATAAATCTGCTATGGGTAAGATGTAATGTAGTCCAGGTTTGAAGTGAAAAAGCATTTTAGTTTCTAAACTACAGCAGATTAATGATGTTTAATAGTGAAACTGAGGCGGAATTGCTCTTTATTGAAGTTTAACAATTATCAAACTTTGTCTTAAACATTCTGCTATCAGAGTTTAGTAATCTTGTCCAGGTTTGAAGTGAGCAAGTATTCTAGTGTTTAAACTAGAACAAGTTAAAACTACTCAATAGAGTGAAAAATGAGGCGGAATCTTTAGCCGATCCTCGAACCAGTAGCAAATTTCAGCCTAGTGTCAAGCTTTTATTTTGGTACTTCCTGTTTCAGGCGTAAAAAATTAGCATATTAGCTAAACATTTAGTTTCAACATTTAGCATTTAGATTTAACATAATATTTAGATTTAACATTTAGCATTTAGATTTAAATTTAGCATGTAGCTGTAACAATTACATTTAACTATCTAAATGTTGTAAAAGGTGACATCAGAAAATCCACACTACATTTTAAAACAGTGTTTAAAGCTAAATGTGACAAAATTTAGGCATAAATATTGAGCACAAGTTGCTTTACAAACGGCACCCCATACTGAAATGCATATTATATAAAGACTGAATATTTCCAGAATCATGAAGAAAAACACATTTTATAAGTTTAGGTTATTAGACTAAGTGGGATTAACTAGAGATTGCTCTGGTTAGGCTAAATAGACATAAAAACTGCTTGGTTTAAAGCTCATTACAGCATACACTTGTCCCTTATTTTAACAATATGCATGGTATACTGTATGTATGTTTAAGTGAAACATGTCTATTTCTATGTGTTTTTGGTTTTGATGACACAGCATTCAGCACACACAAGAAGGTTAGATGTAAACAGTACAGCGTGATAGGTGTGGCACCTAGCAAATGACTGCCACAAATCTTGCTCAGCATTGTCGGTGGCCAATCAGAATCAGAATTTGCATTGTCATTATTCAAACAGTACAACAAAACTGTAAGCAGTTTCTGTCAATGCAGATAAATCCAACTATTTAAGACATTTTTCAACATACAAAAATTAAGCATACAAATACGCAATAAATGGATCAGTATTTATATATTTGTATAAAAATGTTAGTACATGTCATTTCGATTTCATCGTTATTCATAGTTAAGAATTCTGATTGCACAGGGAGGGGTATTGCATAGATTAGTGGTGAGGGGCATTCCCTTCAGTGTTCACAAATCATTGTAACATGTATGAACATTTATGTACAAAAATAAAACTAAGTGATCAGCTGCATCATTTTTTTGTGTTGTTCACAGTTATGAATACTGATTGCACAGGTTAGTGAAGAGAGGAGTACCCTTCTGTGTTCATTCATTATTGCAGTAGCCCTGGGATATGTTCTGTTTTTCAGTCTATTTTGGTCTTTAATGTCTTACTGAGGGTAACAGTTAAAACAGGTGATCAGCTGATTGGGATGTAGCCTTCAACATGCTGGAGGCTTTTCTGTGGCAGCAGGACCTGTATAATTTCTCTGAGGTTGGCAGAGAACAGCCGATGGTATTCTATGCTGTGCTGATGACCCTCTGCAGAGCAGTTTTCCTGATTAGTGCAGCTGGCAAACCACACTAGGTTACAGTACATCAGCACACTTTAAACAGGATCTGTAGAAGGACACCAGCAGGTCCTTGGTTAGGGCATTGTTTTTCAGGACCCCCAGGAAAAGGATTCGCTGCAGTAATTTCTTGATCAGGGCAGTGGTGTTGTTGTTTTTTTTAGTTAGGTCAACATTTAGGTGCAGGCCAGAAAATTTAAGTTCAAGACAGAAATTTCCAATGTTTTTCTGTTTTAGTGCTTAAAACTGTGAAACATTGCCTGTTTTTGTTCTTACAAATTTTATTAAAGTAACTGTTATAGTAAAAAACCGTACTCACATACTGGTTCTGCCTTGTTCTGAGGGCTTGCACAGATTGACCACTTCTTAGCATCTAGTATTAAAGCCCACATTGTCCTCCTGGGGACTATTAGAGATCTTGAAGGATGTTCTTGTTTACTCTTAACGCTTTTAGGAAAGAGCCTCTTAAGCAAATCCAAGAAGCCGGTTTCTATTTGAACACAAAGTAAGGAAGGCTTAGCAGTGGTCTCTTACTGACATTGTTGTAAAGGTAATGTAGTAGCCAGCCTGGAGATGGATCTGTTTGTGTTCATGAACTCAGGGGCCCATCATTAAGACCGGACACAAAGGTCCAGCACAATACTGTGTGGACATGTTACAAGATTAAAGCAAAGTGAAAGGACTGCACCTGCTCCACTTTTTGCACCTACCAAAACCAAACCATGCTCATGAAGCAAGCGTTTTTTTTCTTTTAGTATTTTTTTTTTATAATGATCACAGGACAGCTCCTCTAAATTCAGATAGTATTTTATAACCTGCAGTACATGAAGAAAAATCTGGGTAATAAGTTTTGTCAGTATTACTTATTCTGTAAAAGAAAATATTTATATTATGATACAAAACTGAACTTTGAATACAAGTGTAAAATATATAATTGTTTAAATTATAAATTCTCGAAAAATAAAACAGTTATTAAAAAAACATTATCTTTTAAAGTCTGAAAGGTAACTTATCTTTGACCAAAAACAGTGATCATTTGAAATAATCACTGCATTTCTTGAGTAAAAAATACTTTCAAAACTTATTTTCATTAATGCTTATGCTATTATTCTATTATTCATTGTTAATAAACAGAAATGTTCCATTACTTTAGGATTAAATAAGAAAGATAGTAAATAAGAGACTTTACTGTTTTGCACATTTCGACACAACAAAATTCATTTTGATGCCAGCCTATTTCAAAACAGCATATAAAGTAATATTAAAAGAGACAAAAAACTAAAAAGGACACGGATTAAAATATAATCAAACTAGAGACACTGCAGTTTTTCAAAAAATGCAGTATGAATACTGAGTGCTAAAATCTGCTTGAAAATGTGAAACTAGGTTCTTTGCACTAAAAGAAGCAAAGCACTAACAGCTAAAAGTTGAACATAGCAAAATGCTAGCTAAAAGCTGAAGGTAGCAAAACAATAGATTAATTCTAAAAGTAGCAAAAAGGTCTAGCTAAAAGTAGGAAAACAGTAGCTAAAAGTAGCATAAAAAGACAAAAATTGAGTAAGTATGCAGAAGTTATATAATAAAAAAAGAACAATGTTTTTAAAGTATTACAATATATTTATTTTGGAAAAAATATTAATAAATAGTTAAATCATTAAAAGTATAAAAGTTACAAAAACCAAAAGTCATAGCGTCTGTCTTCTGAATGAGCTGAATGTTTTAAAACGTAAATGACTAAAATAACACAAAGTACGCAGAGATAGATTACAAAAACCAAAACAAACAAACAAACAAAAAATAACAGGAAAACAATAGAGTGACAGCTAAATTGACATTTACACAATTAAAGATAAGGAATAAAGAGAACAGAATTTCTATAAAATTTAAAATCTAAAAATGTAAAAACAAGTTCAACTCAGGCTTTCAGCAGAGCTCTGACAGTTTTGTGGAAGAAGCTGTTTTTCAGTCTTTCTGTCAGTGTCCTCATGAGTCAGAGCCTGAGGGGAGGGTGTCAGAAAACATTGTCCAGGATGTGTACAGTCAGACCAGATCTTCTCAGGTCTGCTTACCAAGGGCTGAAATAAGAAAGAAAAATTCTGGAGAGTCAAGGCCTCAGTGGTAGCAGTGGTCTTTGGAACATTCAGTGCTGTGACCCCAAAACTGGAAAAGCAGCTCCAACAGATCCCAAGAACTGTGATCTACAGCTTTTGCTGTATCAGTTTGCAGCAGAGTGAGAAGCGGCCAGGATGAGGATCAGTGCCCCCAAATCTGAGACTATGGTCTTCAGACGGAAAAGGGTAGAGTGCCTTCTCCGGGCACTACCCCGACCCTTCTCCGGGTCGGGGAAGATGTCCTGCCCCAAGTGGAGGAGTTTAAGTATCTCAGGGTCTTGTTCATGAATGAGGGAAAAATAGAGATCAATAGGTGGATTGGTGCAGCATCTGCAGTGAAGAGGATGCTGTATCGGTCTTAGTCATTGTGAAGAGAGAGGTAGGTAGGTAGGTAGGTACATTTATTTATATAGCACTTTTCAGCATGAGGCGACTCAAAGTGCTTTACAACACAGAACAAAATTACAGACAGAGTTACAGAAACAAAATTACAGACAGGTACAAGATACAATGATAACTAATTGTCTAAATAAGCTAAGCTAATTAAACAGATCTAAGCATGACTAAATGTACAGAACTAAACTAAGCTAAAAGTAAAACTAAAACTAACGGTACCGAACTATCTGAAAGTACCCCAGGCCGCTATACAGCCGAAGTAAAACCAGACATATCTGAGCATGAGCTAAGACAGTCAAAAATAGTAGCTAAACTAAACAGATCTAAACATGACTAAATGTACAGAACTAAACTAAGTGTACAGGAAGATAAAGCTAAACTAAACAGTACCGAATTTCTAAATGGTACTAGTGGGCCACTAAAACA
>NC_051449.1:27095120-27096268 GCF_001649575.2 Kryptolebias marmoratus
GGGGCAGTACAGAAGTCAGAGAGACAGAGAGAAAAGAAACACGTCCGCCTTCCACCAGGAGCAGAGAGAAAAAAGAAAAAAAAGCTGAGCTGAGTCAAAAGGCGAAGCTCTTGATTTACCAGTCGATCTACGTTCCTACCCTCATCTATGGTCACAAGCTTTGAGTAGTGACCGAAAGAATGAGATTGCGAATACAAGCAGCTGAAATGGGTTTTCTTGCAGAGTGTCTGGGCTTTCCCTTAGGGATACGGTGAGAAGCTTGGTCATCTTGGAGGGACTCAGAGTAGAGCCGCTACTTCTCCACATCGAGAGGAGCATGTTTAGGTGGCTCAGGCATCTGGTTAGGATGCCTCCCTGGTGAGGTGTTCCGGGTATTTCCCACCGGGAGGAGGCCCTGAGGAAGACCCAGGACACGCTGGAGGTAATATGTTTCTCGGCTGGCCTGGAAACGCCTTGAGATTCCCCCAGAGGAGCTGGACCAAGTGGCTGGGGAGAGGGAAGTCTGGGTCTCCCTGCTTAGGCTGCTACCCCTGCAACCCGACCCCAGATAAGCAGAAGAAGATGGATGAATGGATGGATGGATTGATAGGACAAGATTTTTTTTTTGTCTCCCATTTTTGTCACGGTCCTCCTGCTGATGGATGGATTGATAGGATGAGATTTATTTTTGTCTCCCATTTTTGTCACGGTCCTCCTGCTGGGCGTGACAAATGGGGGCTCGTCAGTTTGAATCCGGATTGGAGATCAGCTATCAGGTACTGTGCTTTGGGTTGTGAACTCTGTCTGGTTGGAGGACGTTGACGAGCGTGGTTAGTTTGGTGAGTGTAGCAGTGTTGTACATCTGTTTTGGGAGAGGGTGTTTGTGTAGCAATTTGAGTGAACGTTCCCATACAATCCTAGTAAGTCGCAGAGGTTCTGTCTCTGTTAGGCTTATCAACAACTTCCCTTATAGATTTTGTTGTAGGGGGGGTTTAGTGTGGTGTGAACGTGTGTAGAGCAGTTGTCTCGGGAGCACATCTGGAGTTGCAGGGGGTTGCCATTTATTGGTTGCTTTTCCAGACTCTCGGGCTTCAGTGCATAAAAACCTTTCACCGTAACATCCAAAGACTGTGTGTGTGTGTGTGTGTGTGTGTGTGTGTGTGTGTGTG
>NC_051449.1:27096429-27099528 GCF_001649575.2 Kryptolebias marmoratus
TAGTTAGATTCTGTTTAGGCAGTTAGAGGGACAGGGTCGCTGTAACGTTGTGGCTGTTTTGGGGTTGTGGGTGTTCAGTGCTACTGATTGGGTTGGCATTCTGTTGTTTGATCAATTGTTGATGTTATGGCTGCTGTTGAAGATTTTTTGCGAGATCCGTCGGAGGAAGGGTTGGAGTGCTGTACACGTGCTGAGGATCGCTGAACATTATAAATGGGAGATCAGTGATAAGCGGTCTAAGGAGAGTATTAAGGCTATAATTAAACCTAATCTAACTGACTCTAGTGTGTTGGGGCCAGCTAAAGTGCAGGCTGCTGGGACGTAGCTGGACACTGATGTTTTTAATACTAGCTTGACTTTTAAACAGAAGCGGGAGCTGCTTTTGCTGCAGGCTGGGATAGAACAGAAAAGACTGCATGTGAAAAAACTGGAGTTGGAGGAACGTAGATTAAATTCAGCTAGTGCAGGCCAAGGCCCCCTTAATGCTTCCGGTAGGGGAACTTTTAGCTCATTTGAAATAGAAATAATCTGTGTTTAGTTCCTCAGTTTTCTGAATGGGATCCAGACACATTTATTTCCCTATTTGAGCAGGTTGCTGATAGTAGAGGTTGGTCTGATTTAGACCGGACACTGCTTTTACAGTGTGTGTTTACAGGGAAAGCACAAGAAGAATATTCTGCTCTCACAGTGGATGACGTAAAGACAGCTGCTGAAGCTGCTAAGCTGGCAGATGAGTATGTTCTTATACACAGAAGTGGCCGTGAGTATCAAACTCGCAATGATTTTGGTTACAGGAGTGGTAGTCGATCTTTTGTGGGAGGCTATGCAACGGAGAAAGATGTTGGTCCTGATATGATCAGTAAGTCAGAACGGATTTCCAGTGGGCGTGTTTCTTTAGATCTGACTGACGTATGTCATTATTGTACAGCTAGGGGCTATTGGAAGCGTGAGTGCCCTAAACGGGGTGCTCAAGTGAAATCTGCTGCTCTTGCTGCCTCTGTAGAACTTGCTGGTTTTGTTTCCCCTGAACAGGTGGAAATAGGACGGAAGTATACTTTGGACCAGGGGGATTTTTCACCGTTTGTTTCTGACGACCATGTGTCTCTGGTGGGGAGTGATGTTAAGGTGCCGGTAAAAATTTTAAGAGATACTGGAGCCTTTAATTCATATATTGTGAGCTCGGTATTACCCTTTTCTGAGGGAACCAACCCTGGGGACTATGTTTTGATGCGGGGAATGGGACTTATGGTGGAACCTGTTACACTGCATAGGTTGTCATTGACTTGTGGATTGATTGAAGGAGAAGTTATCATGGGGGTGCGCCCTGTACTTCCTTTGGAGGGAGTGGATGTAATCCTGGGCAATGATCTTGCTGGTGGCCGGGTGTGGGCTGAGGGTCCACTACCTGCACCCATAGTAAGTTCCTTCCCTGTTCTAGGGAAGTCGGATGATAGTGCTCAGTTTCCCTGGGGTTTTTACAGCTTGTGCGGTGACACGAGCTATGTGCCGTGCTGAGTCTGCATCTGTCTCTGACCATGAAGATGGGGGAGCAGAGGAAAGTGATTTTTTCCCTGCATATGTCCCTGATTCTCTTTTGTCTGTTTCTCACAGTGACCTGATGGCAGAGCAGAGAGCAGATTCTTCTCTTTGTCATCTGTTTGATCAGATTGTCACTGATGAAGAAAGTGAGGCCAGTGGGTACATGCTGAAAGATGGCCTGTTGGTACGGATATGGTTGGTAGATGGAGAGAATTTTGTTGGTGGTCCACTCTGGCAGATTGTTGTTCCCTATAAATTCCGCAGTGAAGTGTTGCGGGCTTCCCATGATCAATTAAGTCATTTGAGGGTCTGAAGACTTATAATTATATCCTGCGTTATTTTTTCTGGCCTCGTTTAAAATGGGATGTGTCGGAATATATCAAAACATGTCATATATGTCAGATGGTAAGGAAGCCAAACCAGAGCATTAAGCCGGTTCCTTTGCATCCAATTTCGGTGATTATGCAACCTTTTGAACACCTCATTATTGATTGTGTTGGTTCTTTACCTCGTCCAAAGCTTGGAAATAGTTATTTGTTGACAGTAATGTGTCAGACAACAAGATACCCAGCTGCGTGTCCATTGTGCACAATTACTGCTGAGTCTGTGGTAAAGGCTCTGACCCAATTTTTTTCTATTTTTGGTATTTCTAAAGTTATTCAGTCTGATCAAGGTTCAAATTTTTCTTCTCATCTGTTTGCTCAAGTTTTGAAACTGTTACAGATCAAACATAATCAGGCTTCTGCATATCATGCTCAGAGTCAAGGTGCTCTCGAGAGGTTCCACCAGACCCTCAAGTCCTTATTACGTAGTTACTGTGTGGAGTTAAACCATGATTGGGAGGATGGCTTACCATGGCTTCTGGTGGCCGCTTGTGAGGTGGTGCAAGAGAGCACTGGTTTTAGTCCAAACGAGCTTGTTTTTGGACATGCAGTGCGTGGGCAGTTTAAAGTGTTACATGATGCGGTAAGACCTTCACAACCTCTGAGTAAGTTAATTGACTATGTCAGTGGGTTCAGACATTGTTTGTATGTGGCGGTGGAAATGGCTAGGGAGAATTTAACCTCTTCTCGGGAAAAAATGAAACGCATCTATAACCATAAGGTGGAATATCGGTGTTTTAGTCCTGGGGTTCAGGTACTTGCATTATTGCCAATTGTCAGTCCCCCCTTTCAGACTAGATTTACAGGCCCATTTATAGTCCTGCGCAAACTGTCAGAACAAAACTATTCTTTATTTGCACATATGTCTCAGGAGGGGGGTGCTGAGTTGACTGCTATGTTTCATGATTATCATTTAATTCAACATGATATTGATGTAGGTGAGACACAGCCAATTTGCCAGCGTTTTTACAGGATACCTGAAGAGAGGCGGAAGGTAATGGAGGGGGAGATTCATACCGAATCTGGTCAGGTGCTGGTCATAAAATTAGAATATCATGAAAAAGTAGATTGATTTCAGTAATTCCATTTAAAAAGTGAAACTTGTATATTATATTCATACATTACATACAAACTCATATATTTCAAATGTTTATTTCGTTTAATTTTGATGATTACA